>NW_010336395.1:152117-159967 GCF_000700745.2 Antrostomus carolinensis | reverse complement strand
CTGCCTGGTAAAAGGAGGTTTAACTCCTTCTTTGGAGATGGTTCCTGAAACTCAGGGGTAGAAGCATAGCAGAGAGAAAAATATTCCCACCCTGAGCCATTATAATTTCCACTTTGAGCTGTTATTACTAAATAATGTATTCTGAACAGGTAAGATTTCAGTAAACTGGATCCAAACAGCTTTTTAAAGCCCCTCCAGCCACTATGAGCATCAACAAGCCCAGCAAAGCTCTTTAGTGATCATAACAAATGTGTCAGGCTTTACCCTGCGATTGATTCGCTTTTGGGAACATAAGTTAAGCTTTAAATCTATATTTCATATATAATCAAGCAGCCAAATCGGCCTTTTGATATAGAACCCAGACCAGCTGCTGTGTCTTTATCTCAGAAAGCAGGAGGGCCAACAAAGCTACAACCAGGGAAGTGACAGTTCTTCTTTATTATCCTCCCTGATCGTGCCCATCTTCTCATCTCCCCTATCAAATTTCTGGGCCTTTTTGATAAAAAACAATTTAAGAGCACGCTCCGCAGGAAGCGCATGAAGGTTACAGATTGAGCAATGCCTGGGAACCCCTCTTTAAAAGGTGGAACCATAAAAAGGGCCAGCGAAGAGGAGCAGCACGCCAGTCCTGCACGCAGCCCCTTCTACCGGCACGAAAGGGGATGCGGGGTCAGACACTGTGGGAAAGCTCTCCTCCATTCACGGCCACTGACATCTCCTTCTGCTGCTAAAACCCAGATGAAGGAGGATTTTAAACTTCACTGACTGTGCACTTGTTGCTGTTGCTTGTTTTCTTTCCCCTCTCCCTCCCCTATATTGCAAGCTTCCTGAAACAGCCCGCCTCTCCACTGTGGGGTCAGGCAGAAGAACGCTGCTCCTGACCTGTTTCTTATAAAAAAGGACTTAGTATGGGGATTTTGGGTTGGGGTTTTGGGTTTGGGGGGTTTTTTGGGGTTTTTTTTGTTTGGGGTTTTTTTTTTTTAGGTTTTGGAAGGAATTTTTCATTTTTGATTGCTTGTTTTTTAAAGTACACTCTCCATCAAAGTAGTTTTTCCTGTTGGGTTTTTCCCCCCCTTTTTTTTCTTTAAGCTGTTCACACACTTGTTCTCTCCTACCTTTCTGGAGTTACAGTTTCATGTTACAAATTCAGCAGCAATACCAGCTTTGGGGATTCCCTTCCGATTGCCTCTGCCCTGTAGTGTGCGATCCCCTCCGTGTGCTGCTGCAGTGGTGCGTGACATCAGCCCGACAGGGGAACTGATCCACTATAACAAGAAACACATGGGACACAAAAGCAGGATTTTTCTTTTCCTTCTGCAGCCAGATCAGTTCCCCGAGATGTTTCTCTGCACAACCTCACAAAACTGCATGGTCAGCATCAAGGGGATGGCTGCTGCAGGGTGGGCATGCCTCCAGACTGTGATGCCAAAGAGCAGTTTTGCAGATGAAACCATGTCTTGCCTTGGCTGGCTCATGTCTCGCTTCATTCTTCTGCAAGTGAACTGGAGTATAGTGTCTTTGTGTCAGCAATTATGTCTAATTATAAAGAGCTCATAAAACAGAGCCATTGTTATGAACCTAGGTTTTTACTTTAGCCCCTTGTGGGACATGTCAGATTTAAGCTTCCCACAAGGATGAAGGAAATCTGAGGATTTGGTTTAGATGCATTGCATAGCCAGCTACAGAACTGAGTGAAAGGATTCCACCCATCTATGAAAGGTAAAATGGATTTATGTTCAAATTCACTGTTTAGCCCTCTGTGAATGCTCCACAAATCAACGTGTTTTTCACTTGCATGAATATCCCACAAATCAACACGCAACAGGAAATTTAAAGTTGAGGCTGGCATCTCCATCCATAATTCTCGCTGTCAAAGGGGAAGAATAGGAGGAAAAGACCTAGAGGGCATATTTTGTATATCTGGAAAAAATTGGACAGAAGGTTCTGCCAGTCACCCACAACCTTATCCCACATGGACCACGTCTATATATTACAGACCAACATGCTACAGCACTCATATTCAATGGGCTGCATTCACAAACGCCAGTCCCTGAAAGCTAGATCAGCAGAAAGACAAGGATTTCTGAGCTTATCTATCACTTCTCGTGCCAGTTTCCCACCACTGTAATTTGCTTCCAGGCCTACACTTAAAATTCTGTTACTTTATAAACTTTTTACCTTAGAATAGCAATGCAGCACTGAAGTTGACACCCTGCCTTGAGACACCAGCTGGCATCACTATAATGCTGTTCCCCTGTATTACAGTGTCCCACCACAAAGACAGAGGAAAAATTACTTTTTCCTCTATGGGAAAAAGGGATTTAATTCCAGATGATTATGTTGCAAAGAAACTACGTTACAGCTTGAGCTTTGCCAAATTCAGCTTGGATTCTTTAGTTAAACTGTTTCACAAGATGTGACAATTTCAGCACTTCCCATGCCCCAAGCAAAACTTCCTAACCTGATATGTTTTAGTAGGTTTTTGGGTTTGGTTTGGCTTTTTTTTAAAGCATATTTTTAAGTTTTGCCTTGAAGTATCTTGGAAATGGGTAATCTCGCTGATGTCTAACACCTGCAAGATGGGGTTGTTCTGAGATTTTTCCAGTTCAATCTGAATCAGTTCCTAAAAAGATATAAGCCATGAGCCATAGTCATCACAAATGTATGGAGACAATTAGCAATGTACAATTTTCAGAAGTGAGCTGGGATTAGGCGAACCTCAGTTTTTATGTTACTAATTTAAAACATTTTAAAATAACCTAGTTGCTTAGAAAGGGCTATTTTATATCACCCTCTGAAAGGCACCCATGCCAAGGACCCAAAGACTGAGTATCCAAAATCCCCAGGCATTGATGAGAATCTCAGAACGATTACAGGGGAGGTTTTGTTTTTCTTTTAAAACAGTAGTACTTACAGCTCATATATTTGTATTTCCTACAATTCTACACATTCACACAATGCACCTCAGTCCTGTCCCTGCAGGTTATTTCATTTTCCCAGCCCCAGCAGCCTCTCCACTGTTGCAGGTCAGGTATATTCATGCAAAAGTCTGCCAAGTTCCTGGGAGCAACAAACTGAGGTTTTTTTGCAATGTGCCCATTAGGGTCTATTAGTATACAAGACTATGAAATTCACTTCAGCTGAAATAAAACAAGAAAAGTTTAACCCTGAGGCTTCTGACAGCAAAACAGGCTGGGGGCAGGAAGAAACTAAAAGCAAGAAAGACTTGCTTGGTCTTGCTGTTTGCACGTAACCAGCACAGAACTGCTCTGTCCATGCTCTATCCGAGACTTTCTGAAAGAGCTGAGCACTCCTAATCGTTACACATTGCATTTGGTCCACCATTAATTCCCCTCCTATGTGGATGATTAAAAGGTACAAAGGCCATTTAATTAGCACCTCATGTCACGCCTTATAACTTGTAGTCATCATCTGGAAGCAGCCAGAGGCACAAATGCACATACACATACACCCACAGAGGCACACCATCACCCCCCCAACAACAGAAGTTCCTCCTATGCAATTATAGCTGGGTGCCCCCTAATTCTGATCTCTTGAGCATTTAATGCTTTTGCTCTGGGGTCTACACAATCCTGCTCTAATTTTGCCAGGGGCCTTTGTATCAAAGGCCTGAGCTGTGTGAAAGGTGATTTAGCAGAGATGGTGTCGGTGATTATTTTCAAAGGAACTGCTGCAGCCCCACCACGAGGGACACTGCAGCCTCCAGATAGGGGGCCCTTATCATATTTTCTATTCTCAGATAAGATTATGTTTCCTTTTTTCATCCTCCTTCCTGAATCTTCTTGATAACAATTGGGGGCCAGTTTAATCACGGAGGTTGAAATAACCAAAAGGGTTCCTAGGGTAGTGGTGGGGAGGGCAGGGAACGGGGCCAGGTGGGTGGGGAGGAAGGAGAAGCCTTACTGGTCAAAAAAGTTGGGTAAGAGAAACTAAGAAATAAAGCCAGCAGAAACAGGGTTCTTTCAAAGGGAACAGCTGTTAAACTGCAACCAAACGAAAAGCACATGCAGCCAATGTTCTTGTGGTCGCCCGTCAAAAACAAAAACAAAACGAGTTGTTCACGCGCCCATTCTGCGGTCTAAACAAATTAGAGTGAAAACGGGACCAGGACAGGGAGATGGATGACCTCAAAACAATAGGGACAGGCCTTTTGTGAAACAGCCCTTTCTGCTGCTGGTGGGGGGTTTCTAAACACTAATAATATCTCTGCGATAAGACAAATCACTTAAGCACAATGTGAATTGGTTCCAGGGAGCCGACCCTGACCCCTGGGGTTTGAATCTACTTGGACTGAGCATCAGAAACAGAAGGGAGCTGTGAGCACCCTGTGTTACTGCCCTAAGAAAGGGATTCAGACCTTGAGTTGGAGGGGTGCAGGGGACTTTCTAGCTCTGGCCAAGACTGCCCATTCCAGGACAACATGGTAATGTTACAGCACGGTGAATTCCCTGGCATACATCCAGGGTGGGGATAAAAGCCCAGTCAGTACTTCAATGAGATTTTCTAAGAAACATCAGGCTGAGCTAGTCCACAACGACACCATCTCCTCCGAGTCCATTCTGAATCAGCACCCTAAATGTTGCATCAGAAGGTGCCAGGCTTTGCGAGCGGCAGTTAAGGGGCAGGAGGTGGGTTGGGGAGATAACACACTTCAGATGGGTTATAAATCAGAAATGTTCATCGCCTGTTGTTGTTAAGCACCCTCCTCCCATCTTTCTCCGTTGCAAAAAAACTGAAAAATCCCATTCTGCTTTGGCAGCGTTACCTCCAAACAACCCCCCCAGTCACCAGTACGTCTGTTGTGTCAGTGCTAACGTTCCCACATGCCAAACCACAGAGGACTGTTGATCCATCTTTGTGTAAAAGGAAACCGTTCCGTCCTTAAGGACTGTTGGCGGTGAGAGGCAAAGTTTATCTAAGACAAAAGCAACTCTAGAGGCACGTCCTGATTTTCTGAGCTTGAAAACTTTCTGTATGGGTAGCCCAGGGAAGAAGAATCCTTTCAGACATTGCCACCCCGATGTGACACTGTCAGGGACTGAGCCAGCAAGAGACGGTGGTCCCCACTCAGATCCATCAAGAAGGTCTGTGTTTCCAGCCACATTTGGAGGCACCTAGACCTGCTTAGGGATTAGGTCACACATGAGGCTCCCAAACACCAGTGTCAGTTCATGACGTCCCTTCTGAGTCACTCACAGATGGTTTGCAGGTGCCCATCAGCCAGCTTTTGTCCACTCATGGTCAAAGCTATGTTTTCTCCTGAACCTGGCACCAAACCAAGGACCCACCTCCTTCCAGTGACAGCCTGTCCCGACTGAGCTGCCAGAGCAGAGCACTTGTCCTCGAAGATACTCGCATGCGGAGTTCAAAGCCAGGCCTGTCTGACTGCAAGGCAGTGGATAGCAGCTCACCACAGAGTTCTTGGTAATAAAGTCTATTTGAAGACTCTCAGTGAAAAGTGTGTTCCTAATAAAGGATAACATTTCATGGTCATTATGCGATACACTTAACTTTAAAAGGAACAAAAATGCTGAGAAAGTCATTTTCTGAAAAGGGCTCTCAGATTTCATTACTATGGGTCAAGTGCCTGGGGAGAAGAATTAAAGAAAAACACGAACTTGTGCACAAATTAATTAAAGATATTTCCACTAATAAATTGTCCCCATATCCCAAGGCAGAGCCTTCAGTTTGCAAAATGTGGTAATATTCAAGTTGTGGTTTTCTCCACCAGGCAAGCAGTTCAGCAACATTTAAAATCAAATGGACAGAGTTGGGGATGTGGAGTTTGGGAATGAGAGGGGGCCGCTTCCTTCTTCAGCCCATAGAAAATTTCCGGTATTTTAGCACATTTCTAAGAAAAAGAAAAAAATGCCTTGTTATCCCCCAAGAGACCAAAACCATGATGACCTTTTAACTTCTTATTTTTCCTCGATGCTGTCAATTTCTCCAAACAAGGTCCCCTCCTCCACATTCTTCCACCAAAATTGTGAAGGACTCTGCTCCTTTTGATGCAAAGGCAGTGCCAGTTGCCGTAATATGAGGAAATTGCACTGCAAGGGGAAAGAAAACAAAACAAAAATCCCAGAAGGAAAAACAGAATTCACTGTCAGCAGCTTTCTGACTAGTGGGCCTGACACAGCCCAATGTTAATGACCCCCTTCCAACCACGGAGCAGCTGCCATGAGAGGGGTTGTATTTAAGCAGCTGAGAGCAACACTGGGGTGGCAGCCGAGCACCCTGGGTCTAAGCTATTCCACTCCATGGCCAAAGCCTTTTGGTCTTCTTGAGAGGCTTTATAGTCTACAAGTCCATTGCCAGGGCAAAGACACCTTCAGTTCTTAGGTCCTGGGTTGTGTTGAAGCCGCTATGCATTGCTGCATGGAAATTGTTGCTTTGTAAGGTGGTTTGCACAAGGGGTAACGGCTGCATGCTCAGGCCTGGCTTCTCATTGTTCCCAGCTACCACCAAAGAAAACTGAAGCTGAACTTAATTTTAGTTTACTACTTTGATGTTGTCCCATGTTATTGCCTGCCTGCACTGAAAAGCACTTGCGCTGTTTTTCATTTGGAGGAAAAGGAGGTGGGAAGATTTGGAATCCTTTTGCAGCCCATATTCTGCAAAGACCACCACTGTCTTACAGACCACTATTGGTCTACTCACAGACAGGACAAACTCATTCTCCAAAGAAGGTAACCAAAAAGTCAAAGGAATGAACCTCTCAGATACACAAATACAGCTCAATAGTCCTGCCCTCGGAGCTGGGATTGTTTGTTTGGTTTGTATTGACCTGATCCCATTTGAACATCTCTGTTCTCACACTGATCAGGGGCTGAAACGGAAGGAAACTGTTTCAAGCTTCTCTTTTCCTTTATTTTTTTTTTCCCCTCTCCCCCCACCACTTAAATTTCACAGGCACCTGAATCTGATCACAACTTCCTCTGTCCAGTGTAAAGTTTAGTCTGAGAGAGCGCACATACCACAATGCGTTGGGATAATATTAATGTATAGTATTCGAAGCCCCAGGGCCTGTATGTTTCATTAATTTCCTCCCCATTAAAGTAAAATGAGGATATCCTGTAGAGAATTGCAGTGAACCATTCGGACTGTGAAACTCGTCCTGACCTTGCTAAGAAAAACAGACAGAAGAGGAAAGAGCAGCTGATCGCAATATACAGCCACCCAAACGAAACACGGGGGTTCTTGCTCAGCCCTCTTTGCACCACTACCATGCAAATATTTAGCTTAACAGGATGTGAAGAGCTGGTCAGCAAGCGTTAAAAAAATATGCACTGATTTTTATTTGTTTAAAATGCGAAACATTTCCCGTACATTCTTTGCAGTGCATTAACCTCAGGCGCAATTTCCACTCTGGGATTGAGCAAGCCAAGGACCTGGGCTGCACACAAATAATTCAGATTACTGCATCTGTTTGTGTGTGGTTGGGACATGCATACTGATCCTTATTCGTTAACCCAGTGCATCCAAGCTCTGCCAAACCCTGGAGGGCTGGCATCCAAAAGAAACCACCTCTTCCAACACAATTGGGCATTGGGGTGGTTGATGCCAGCCTGTGAATGGCTCCATCAGGTGTAGGACAGATCCAGCAGAGGCCAAGGCCTTTGAAAGCACAATGTTATATCCCCTCTGTCCTTGCATCTTGTCTTGTTTCGTTCCTCACCTAGACCCCTCTGACCTTCTCTATCCAGTAACCTTGGTACTCATGACCCACCACAGCTCATCTTTCCCCAACTCACTCGGGAATGACTAGAGAAGGAAATTTTCCACTTTGGACTTGAAAGCACAGGTGTAAACACATGGATTTTATAAGC
>NW_010336395.1:103284-152103 GCF_000700745.2 Antrostomus carolinensis | reverse complement strand
TTGTGGAGGACAAGGGCAACCATTCATTCAAGTTCTACCAGTTCCCTTGTTTCAGCTATTTCAACCAGCTCTGCCCAAATGCCTGAGCTCTGCTGCTCCATGGCAGCTGCCGTGACCAGCAAGGTGGGAGGCAGAGGTTTAACCCCTCTAAATATTCACTGAACAACTGAAGAGACTCAAACAGAGCTTGCTTCCTTCATTTTTTGGCAGGCACCTACCTTGCTCTGCAGGTTTTCCTATTTGTCCAGCAATCTTCAAGTCATGCCTGAAGTGATCCCCAGGAAGGCAGGGTGAAGCGCAGGGAGCCTGGGGACTAGTCCTGCTCAGGAAACCTGCCACAGACTTCACAGCTAAGGTACTAGCACATAAACTTGCAGTTGTTCTGGGAAATCAAGCACCCAGATTGGTCTAAATTACCTTCCGCTAACATGAGACATGCTTCAAAAATGCAGCTGGGAAATGAATTTCCTCTTTGGTAGCCCCCTCCAACACCAACCCTTTGAAGACCTAATTTCAGTCCAAACTAATGTCTCTGCCCTGGTCCCAAGACTGCAGGTTAGAAAGTGGGTTTTGTTGCCTGGCCTGGGGGGAAGAGGCAGTTTGAATTACCCTGCACCAGCCCCTCTGGATTGTTAACAGAACCACATGGCCAGGCTGCACAGGGTGCCCCGCCCATGCCTGGGAGCACAGGGGTTTTGTGATGCAAGGTATGGGGTGAAACCAGGTATGGACAAATCTCAGCAGACTGGGAAGGTGTCCCCTGCCCTCCCTAGAAAGAATAACTCCTCTCCGTGCTCCTTCTCTAGCTGCTGCCTTTGCATTGTGGTGCAGGCCCAGAGAACTTGACCTCTGTATAACTGTTGCAAATGGTGGTGGGATCCAGAAGCAGAGAGATTACAGAACTGCACAGTAGCACGTCCCTTCAAGACAACAGCCAGTTAAAATAACCCCCAACATACAATGCTACCAAGATTTTTTTTTTTTTTTAAAGATAAAAAAAAAACAAAAAAACCCACACAAAACTCAAAAGACTCACTTGGAACAGATGAATAGAGAACTTGATTAACTACCCCCCAAAATCTTTAGCTCAGCATCTCACATCCTCCCCACAAAGCCCTAACTCCAATCCATGGTCTTTACTTTCAAAATGCATTGCCAATTCACCTGCCATGCCAGAGTTTCATAAATATCCATTTGTATTTGCTTGAACCTTAAAAGTAAAGCTCATTCTAGGTAAAGCCTCATTCCCTTATTTTCTAAGCTCTGTGACAGCAGCTGCCATTTACTTCTCCTCAGCTTCCTACCAGCTCTTTCCAACAAACCCCAGCTTATTCTTCTCCCATTTCACTTCATGTTTCTCCTTTGCCAGCAGCCTCCTTCTTCCTCCTACCTCAGAAGCACTTTCTCTTACCCATTTCCCAGCACAGAACTCAAATGTTCCTTAAATTAGAGGTGGGTGTGAAGAATGAAGGTTAAATCCAGATATTGCAATGTTTCTGTGGTGTTTGGCTCCCAGGCAGTCATTTGGGCCCTTTTCTGTTTCCAATGCCTGAAATTACATGAAAAATTTGGCCTCTGAGCATTACAGAAATGCATATAATAATTAATCACAAAAGGCTCCAAGCACCATGTATATGACAGTGATGGTATTTGCACCATTTAGATTTGAAACAAGGACTCTCATGCTCATATTTGCTTGTAAAGTGCCAAGCCCCCATTTGAGACCACATACACATCACTCTCCTGTTCTGCACAGACCCACACCTTCTGCCAGCTCTCAGCAGGGTGGGAGCAGGCGGGAGGACGTACTCATGATCTAATATGCAATAACCTGATGATTACTAATATTTCTTATTAAAAAAGCATATATAAAACAACACTAAAAAAACCACAGCCCCCAGCTCATGATTTGAATAAAGGGGAGGGAAGAAGGTGTGGGGGGGGAAATTGTCTTAATTAAAATTCTCCCTTTTATCCTGGTAATTACATTCAAACAGGCGACAGCAGCAGCATCGCTGCTTGTCACCATGCCAAAAAAAGAAATTGATTTGATCACCGGGACATCGTGTTGCATTAAATAAAATTCTTAAAAATCTGCCAGGATTTTTTTTTTTTTTTTTTAAACTGTAATTACTTCTAGAACACTGCAAGGAAGGGTGAAAACAGAGAGAAAAGAGAAGAAGAGCAGGAGGAGGAGGAGGGGGACCCAGTGGCAGATAATACACCAGTAATGATGGAAACACCTGTAAGCCAGCGGAGATCTAGCAGCTATCAGCTCTGGCTGCATTCCATATCCATTAGCTACAAGAGGCTGCTTGGGCTCCAGGAAAGGAGGGTGTTAGCTCTGACAACTGGTGAAAAGCTGATGAAAACGTACCAAAGGGGCAGTCATGGCACTGCCATTTGATAAAGAGGGGGGAAAAAAAAAAAGAGAGAGAGAGAGAGAGGAAAGGGAGAAGGAAAAAAAAGCGCCAGGAGTAAATCAGTCTAATTAATGGCTTTGCTCATTTATCGGGGGCAAATGCTAATTATTCTTTTTAATCACTTTTCTGCCGCAGTTGCTCATTCTCTCTCTCTTTTTTTTTTTTTTTTTTTTTTCCCCTGCCAGCTCTGCTTAGTGAGAGAGGCTGGTAGAAACACAATCCAAACCTCAGGCTTATAAATAAGGAAAGCACAAGAGAAAATGAAAGAAGGGATGAAACCATTCCATGAAATCCTACCAAGCTTCTCTCCATGTAGAAACTCTCAGCACCCTTCCTGGTCTCCTAACTCTCTTCAAGATTCACAGGCTAAAAACCAAAATGCAGAGCAGCCCTTGACAGAGAGGCTGAAGAACCCTACAAAACAGCTTTTAAAAAACATCTCTCCAACCTCTGAACTGCAGCTCTCATAAGCCATATTTCTGTCCCTTATTATTCAGCAACACCTGCATCAACAGCTTTTGCTCATGCCAGTCTATAGGAAACAACTCTGCTTGTAAACCCAAGAGCTTCTGCACGTGAATATTGGTGTTTATGTTCCCTGTCTGTTGTTTTATCCACAATGGATAGGGCAGGGCTGTCAAAAGCAGTGAGCAATGTTGGTTACACATCTCCAGACACCTCAAGAGCTTGGCTTTGAGAAAGCAGCTAACGTACCACTTTCTCAAGTGTTTTCAAGCTGGTTACCCGAAAAAGCCACTAATTACCACTATAAATCTTGTTCTCATTCATCAAGTGGTGAGCAGAAACTTGCGTTTTGGTGACCAAAGAGACCATAAACACAGGGGCTAAATCTGCAAACAAACCCACAGACTTAAAACAATTCAAAGCCACCCAGCAAATTGTCAAAAAAAAAAGCAAACCCAAAAACCTACATGCAGAAACAAAAGCCAGTTTGCAAACAAATCTCAACGGAAAAAAGACTCCGTTCACGGCAGCCTATTTGCAGTAAGACATGTGATGAGCATCAGTGAAGAGACAAAGATGAAGCACAACTGTCAGACTAGACAGACAGTATTTGGGAGGGTATGTTAGCAGAGCTGCTCTACCAACACAACCAAGACCTGGTTTTCCTTACCCTGAATTTGCAGAAGGAAACAAGCTACTCAAACCCAGTGAGCCAGGAGGACCCACAGAGCCTCCACCCTTAGGAGCAACACTACCCATGGCAGCAGATCCAGGAGGACACAGGAGAGCTGTTAGGGGAAGCTCCGGCTGCAGAGCAGCTTTCTTTGGTCACAGTTTAAAGGTCTCCAGTAAGAATTTAATTCAACAATCCAGTTACCGCATAGTAAATCCCCTGAGTACTAGATGTGTGTCTTGATAGCTGCTAAACCTCAGTAAACAAGTCTTTAATCAGCCATTGGTAATTAATTAGCAAACAAGAACTAATTGCAACTAGATAGCTTCTTAGATCCAAGACAGTTGTTTTATGTTAATTAAATATAGAGGTCCACAAGTTATACAAATACATTCTTACCAACGTACATTCAGGTTTCTAAAATGCATTTGTTTCCTAATGGCAGAGCTTTACCAGTGAAAATTGTTCAAAGGAAGCTAATTTCAGGGTGGTGCAAACACTGGCACCTGTGACAGGTGCTCAAAAGCACTGATAAACTCACCATGCTAAGAGCAGAAACACCTCCAGCGTGACCACGGGGATAATCAAGCTCAGGAAGTTAGAACCAAGAGCCTAACACTCAATGGAAGGTTGAAACATTTGCAGTCTGTTCCATGAAAAATTACTCACTGAAAAATTATTTTATTCCAGTACTAACAGCATTGAGTCAGACTTCTGCCACCAATTTCCAAAAGAACTGAAGCTTTTGCTCCATGAATTTCATTTTCAGAACTAACTTTAAAACCTCTCAATAAACAAGCAAAACCCCAAACCAAGTTGAAGAGATCTTACTGTAATAAGAGAAGTCAAAGCTCTAATTTGGCATGGCCACACTAAAGATTTGGTGAAATCAAATGAAAATGTGTCTTTTGTTCTCCCTGTTGATCAGAATTAAGAGGGGGTTTTTTCAGCCCTTCCCCTCCCAGTTGTGCCACTCACTTGCCAGGTAACATTTACCAGCAGTTAAAACATGATGCTCTAGCAGCAATTTACAGTAATGTTTTATGAGATCTGGTAAGACACTGGGGCTATGCAAGCACATGCTGAGAGGAAGAGATAATTTTGAGTCCAGGCAGGTTACAGACAAAACAGCAGCTTGGGCACTTGCAGAGAGGTTGTGTTGCTGCAAGTACAGTACCAGATCCCATCCATCTTCCAGACTATGTGGGTTTGGGCCTGATTAATACCTACCTTTCCATTTGCTTTTTTCTTTCTCTATGATGGAAACTACTGATCATAGTATCTTAGACTGTTGTTTGGGAGATGGGAAGAGCAGCTATTGCCACTGTAGCCCAGCCTTTCACATAATTCCCTGTTCTGTGTTCACCAGGCTCAACATATGTCCAGGTACACCCAATCCACACCTGAATTCTATTTGCCTTTCTAGAGCCTTACCTCCTGCCTCACCTCTCACTCCTACTCTACCCAACACCACTAGATCCACCTGGCTTTCTCTTATGCCTTCCCCTAAAGCTACAACGGCAAACTCGCTTCCCCACCTAGAAATTAAGATGAACTCTTCGTGTCACCACAGAACCGCACTGCAGTATTAGAGGTTTCCCCTCTACTTTCTTCCCTAGATTAGCATTGCAGCATGACAAAGCTTTGTCTTCCTTCCCCTGCCTTCCTCCCATATCTGCTTGCATAGTTCAGATGACTGGGGCTCCAGTGCAGGAGTTCATGGGCAGGGAGATAAAAGAAAGGAGAGATGCTTCCTCACTGAAGAGCTATAAAAGAGGGAGGAGGCTGGGTAGATAAAATTCAACAATTGCAATTTACATACACAAGTGAAAACCAGCAATCAAATGGTCTGTGATCCAAGTCACAGACGCTGCAGCTCTGCACTGCGAGGAGACTGTATCCCTTTGGCATGGCCTTCCCAGACACTGTACTACGCACGGTTGCGAGATAATTTCATCCAAATGTGCAAATATGCAAAACAGATCATACAATGGGCTTGAGCTGAAATGCATTAATGACTACGACATCCTAAACTCCCCCTGTGCAGCTCAACCACCAGAACTCTGCTGCCCAAACTCCTCCAAGGGGCTGGCACGCAACTCCTTTTCCATGACAGAGGAGGGGGAGGCAAAATCTATGCTACACTGCAACCTCTTATCTGCTCACATTTACCCACCTGACAATAGCTGGACTTGAACAGAAGTGGAAGGAGAAAGGGTGGGATTTTTCATCTGAACTGGCAGGCAGCAGCAGATTTCAACTTGTTTAGCTACTTCTTACAGGAGTAACACCCCTTTTAGGCCCTCATGTCCCCCTCAAAACACATGAACTGAGTGTGTGTTTACAAACACATCATTTATATAAGCAGAGCAAACACTCTCACACAGATAGCATGTGAGGAGAGAGATTTAAAAGAAAAAAAACAGTCTTTCAACAGTCTTTCTCCATATACTGTATATTCCCCTGGTCTTTCCATTTCATTCTGCTTTATCTATCAAAAATATATTAACCCAAAAGCCTGTTTCCATCAAAGTCTCGATTCCATGAACATTTAAAGATAAGCCTTATCTTATTACTGGTGCATTAACAACAGAAATCTAAAGGGCTCCTGTCAATCATCTCCTTTTCTCTGTCTCTTTCACCCCCCCTCTTCTCAAACCAGCTTTGCAGAGAGCATGACGGGGACCTCACAGTGGTTCTGGTGGACACTAATGCATACAAACACCAACAAGCACAAAAATGCCACACCTGCTCTGGTGAAAGGTACCATGTAAAGATCTGAGGGTCTGGCCAGGACCAAGCATGCACCCACAGAAAACACAGGAGAGCAGCGTCAAGCAGCACCCACTCAAACTGGGAAGCAGACCACACAAATTTTTACAAATACGTACCTCCTTCCCCTACAGTGCAGAGCCTGCCAGCAGATGATCTCAAAGCAATTTTCAAGAACCTTGCACAGGGGAAATGAACCACTCAAAAAAATCCAAGGTCACAGAGGTCATCTGCATTTCTATTTCCATTGCATCTATTTTTGATTACAACTTTTGCCTTGCCATCCCTAACTACTACTTTTTCCTTGTATCTAGTCCTCTCCACATCATGTGTGTAAATTCTAAATGGTTCTTATTAGGATGTTTGCATCAACTGAGGCAGCATCCAAATGTCTTGGCAGAGATGCATGTTTGAGGTTTTAAAATTAAGAGGTTCTAGATTGCTTATAGAAAGCAGTGATCATTTTCTACAGTGATCTTCTGGGGCAGAGCAAACTCTGCAATGGACCTGAATTCCATGCCTCTGGGGCAATTAAAATATCCACCTTGATTTTGCAGCAATGTGTTTTCCTTTCTTTTTTTTTTTTTTTTTTTTTTTTGCTTTGTAATTAGAAGTTTTAATTCTGCAATGAGTGTCACTAAGAGCCCCAGCCAAAAATAACACAGCCTGTTCCAAAGGCCCTTTGCAAAGCTTTTATTTTTAAAAGCCAGAATGAGACAGACGATCCAAGAGTGATAAATCTAAGCTTTCTGAAAAGAGCCGAGGATAGCAGGAGGGCAAAGAGACAGCTAAGGATGAACATCACGCACAATACAGCTCGTAGTAAAAACAATCTTCTCATGGACAAAACTGTCAACTGCAGATGCAAGTCTCTACCAGAGTCCTTACCAAGCTTTTCTACATGCTAAAATAGTTTTTACTGAGGACCTTCAGGCTCAAAGCCTGATCCTCCCTTAACATCAGCACTTTCTGAACTGGGCTTGCAATCTGCTTTTCCAGATGCAGCAGAAAGCACAAAGTTTGAAGGTCTTTGCCACAAGGTCTGTTCCCTGACTAATAAAGGCGAGTGCATGTGCCCTTGTTGTGAAATGGAGTTCTCCTTTCTGGAAACACGGCTCTGGGACACTCTGTCATGTCCCTCCACTGAGATAAGATGAGCACAGGGAAACCACCACATATGGTCGGTGACTTCCTAGCCACATACGTTGGGTCAGTTTTATCTTCATAGACCCAGAGAATCCATCGGTTACTGCAGCCACAGCACTGCCAGAGATGTTCAGGATAGTCCAGCACTGAGCACAGGTGAAACCTGGAACCAAACCACATCACTCCAAATGATGCCTCTAAAGGAGTTTCACTGCACCTTCTGCATACATCTTTTTCAGCAACTTATCTGTTAATCTTTTCTCTCAGTTCCTGAAAACCTGGTTGTCAGGTCAAAAAAAAAATAAAAATCTTACTGCAGGAGCCTACCACAGAGAAGCTGGCAATGAAAAGGATATCCAAGGATGGTGCTGGAGCACGCTTTTGGCCTTCAACATCAGTGGCCAATGCATTGTTACTATGCACACACATATTTAGGCCCATCTCATCTTTTCCCAAGGACCTCCAGTTCTTTTCCAGAGCCCAAGAGCTGTGTAGTTGAACTTCCATCACAGGGAATCAGCTTCTAAACAACTCTAAAAAGAAATGTGATGAGTTGTGGAGGTCCTCACATTTCAGCTGTTCTTTGGCACAATAAAAGACCAACTCCTAAGTTCAAGAGCTCCTAGTGGACAGAGAGCTGCTGCTTTTCTTTTAAGCTACAGGAATTTCAGCATGAAAACACCTGATCTCAACTATGGCTGCACACAATCTAACATGATTCACTCAGATTGGAAAAGATACTGGGAGACCATCTAGCACCAACCTCCACTGAAAGCAAAGTTAGTTCAGACCAGGTTGCTCAGGTCTTTGTCCAGTTGGGTTTTAGAAAATTTGCAAGAATAGAGATTTCAAAATTTGAAATGATAGCCTGGTCCTACCTACATGGCTTTCTAGATTGAAACACTGCCCTTTCCTTGAAGTGTATTGAGCAGGAGAGACAAGGTTAAATTAAAATGTGTAAAATAGCTTAATGGGTCACTGGTGGAAAGAGAAAAGCACTTACGTATTTCCCTGAAGTACTGTTTGTTATATCACAAACTTGCATTCAAGTAAACTTGTCTACAGCAAGAATCAAATCGCAGCCAGCAGCTTGGAGTAGAATTAAAATCAGGTTATATCTTATGGATGGCGGGAAAATGGAGGAATGAGCTGTAGGGTCTTAAAAAAATACAGCATGGGGACACGAAATTTTAACCAGGAAGACACATTAGATGTTTATGAATGTTAGGTGTTTATTTTTCAATCAAGTACATGTGCCCAGATCATGACAGGATGTTTGAACTGTGCACATCAGTTCTTTTACCCACTGTTTATATGAATGTCATTCACTATCAGGCTTCTGCGGAAGATAAACAGATTGAAGAGAGATGGGGACATATCTGAGTTTTGCATTGCTTCCGCCTCTAACTCTGCTCTTGGTGCTATAAGAAACAGAACCTATTGACCAGAAGAATGTAATAGAAACCAGGGAAGGAAGAAAAAGAATTAGTCACAAATCAGGAGGCAGAGATGAGTGCACATCAAATTCATCTCGCAAAAAGCTTAGAATTGAGAACTCTTGAGACCATGAGACACCCAGAGTAATTTTTCTGGAGTCTAAAAATAACAAGACACTAAGTAGCTGAAACTAAGAACCAAAAAGACACATGATCCACTTACCTGGCAGACAATATTCAACATGCATGCCAGAGAGGCTTGTTAAGGGGACTGCAGGGCTGCCAAATCCTTGCTGACGTTAAGAGTAGGGAAGAAGCCCAATAATCTGAACACCTCTGAAGTCTCAGAAGGCACGAAGTCAAGCAGTAGGCTTGGACCTACACATGGTGCAGGGAGAGGGGCTTAAAAGCTAAAGTTAATCACAAATCAACTGTAAATGTCTGTATAGTTTTGCTGCCCCCCATTCCTACCACCCTCTTCACCACAAACCTTCACTTAGAATCTTCAAATAGATTTGAGAAACAGTTATGAAAAAATTAAGAGCTTAAGCATCCACTGCTATCTCAGACTAGCCAAAGAACCCAAGGAGGATGCCGAAATCTTCAAGACTTCTGCATTAAGTGATACATACCAGTAAAGCACATCCACAAATGCCTTCTAGCAGGATCTTGTACTGCTTCATTCAACGTGCAACTGCTTTGGATTATTCTTTGATACAGTGCAACACCATGATCAAATTGACATAAAACAGGGTCACAAGCTCTAAGTCAGAAGTATTTTTCTGTGGACCCATGCTTGCTGTGTTTTTGCAGTGGGTTATCCTTAGGTTTCACCTACTGTTATAAACCAAAAGACAACATGCATTTAGTTGTCTCTGCTCATGTGCTATCTTCCTCAGGTATTTTCCCTTCTGTTTTCCTCCTCTGCAGGGATACCAGAGTTTACTGTGTAAGTGAGGAGAGATTTAGAGACTATCGTACAAGAATCAAAGCATGTCCTACAAATGAGAAGTCAAATCTTTGTAATATGGGGGAAAATATACTAATTCTAGGAACATTCATATGGTGCAATGGAGAACTGATGAAAACAGCAGGTAGAACAAAGAAACAGAGAAGCAGCAAGGATGGGGTACAGGTAAATTCTTCTGCACAGGAGAACTAATCAATCTATCATTCAAATATCTGCAAACTCAGAGTGGAAAGACCACTTCCCTTGCATTCAGAGTAGCATCATGCATTTCCCTTCAGACTATGATACCATCAAAGCCCAGCGTACTTCCTGTGTGGCACTGTCCCTTGGCTGAAGTGTTGTCTTCTAAAAAGACAAAACCATCTAATTCTATGTATTTTCACACGAATCATCCCTAACCCCACGTGTTTGAGGTGCAGTGTAATACTGTTGCAGCATGGGGACAAAGACACATACCCCTATTTTCTGCTTTGTGCGCAGCCAGAGCATCAAGGCATCATTTGAGCAGTCACATTTACTGCAAGATAATGCTATAGGACAGCATAGGTGTGAGCCTCCCTGGGGTGGGTGAGAGGGTAGTAAACAGTTGCTTAAGGTATTAATCCATGGGCTTGAAAAGAGTTGAAAGAGTAGACACTGTAATAGATTACTGTTCTCATTGTCTTTGCGAGTGGTAACTTACCCATGCAATCCCTCAGGTTTTGGAATGAATTTTTTCAGATGTGCACACCCCTGGTCACTATCTGGGGCCCACACCAGCAGCAGGTATCATTGCCCATTCCTAGCAGCACTCCCAGATGAGCCCCAATCCTCACTTACTGTATTGCACTCGGTGTATTTCCCACATGGCCCCTGAAAGGCAACCTTGTGTCACCACTCCTCCTTGGTACAACAGCTGCAGGGTAAGAGTACCCAGTCCTAGTTTCAAGCTTTTTGTTTCAGTCGCATCATTTCCCATCATGAGCTGGGTGGGGGTAGATAAAGGTCGTCAGTCTGTCTGCAGAACAGGCTGGCTCTGTTTGTCCCGTGCCTCAGCGAACAGAGGTTGTCAACTTTTAATGGAGCACTCAGGTTTCCACCGATGCCAGCTGCAGATAGAACAGCCCAGCAGCAAACAAATTCAGGTCCCTGTGGGCCGCTCAGATTCTCCTCTTATTTGTTAGTTTACCTGTAAAATACAGTTAGGCTAATTCTTGCTTGCATGGTTGCAAAGATACGTTTCCCTCGTCTTTTGAGTTAGTAGGGGGGGGAAAAAGTGAGCAAGTGCAGCAAGACTAGTGGAGTAAGAGAGCATTTCCCATGGCTTAGGCAATAGCAAACGTTTTCTGCTGGGGATTGTTTGCCTAACACCCTGCACTGAGGTGAAACTGTGAAGCACTTTATAATAACTAAGATCTATTTGTAACACACGAAGTTACAGAAGGCGTCCACTGCTGGGGATTGTTTGCCTAACACCCTGCACAGAGGTGAAACTGTGCAGCACTTTAATAACTAAGATCTATTTGTAACACACAAAGTTACAGAAGGCGTCCTAATATCTACATGTTCAGATGGGCTTAAATCCAGTAGTTCCCTATGACATCAGCTGTTGAATTTATTATATGCTTATTACAAGGCCAAGAAAGGAGAAGGAATTATCATCAAGTGTCTTATTTGATTTTTAAATATTAACAAAAACATTTTAATCACACCTGAAAGCATTGTGTTACTGAAATGGACCAGAATACTCACCTGCAATTCAAATCCTCACTTATTGCATACATAAAAATGAGCCTGAACATCTCCTCTGACTCTTTTTAGGATTCATCCTTGTCACCAAACTGTTTTTCAATTCATTTGCAAAATTTACTGCTTCTTAGCCCCAAGACATACATGTTGTGATTTAGATATGAGCCATGTGAGAGAAAGGCTGCAGCACCGAAACTGGATCCAGTCTGGGATTGGATGCTTGGCACCTGAGTGTTTGATGACAGCTCTGATTTAATGAGAAAGTCAAGGCTGTGAAGACAAAGTCTAGCAGGTCAAGATTCAATACACCTACAGAACCTGGAAAACTTGTGTGTCACCTGCATACAGCATATTTTGCACCTAATTCCACATTCCTGAGCACCCTCTCATGTATTAAAAAAAAAAAAATCTCACTTTTTCTCTGAAAAATGGATTCTAGTAAAAACAAAAAATAAACACATGCCCTGTGGACAGCAGGCTTCACAAGGGTCCGGTTTTGCAGATGAAGCCAAATGAAAGCAGAGTGTAAAACTGAAAAAGTCACCTAGAATATAGGTATACATAGCTTGATTTAGAAAAAACTTTTGATGGTTTTCTACAAGACATTTGTGTAAGTAAGCTAGGGAAAAATAATCTACAGAAACTCATTATAGGCTGAACCTGACACTGTTTGGAGAACATTAAGAGAATAGTTATCAATGGTACATTGTCTGAGACGATATATTAAGCATGGCTCACAGAGGTCTGTCCTTCAGCTAATTCTATTCAATATTTTCATTAATGATGACTAGATACATCAGGTGGGAATGAGTATGCTGGAGGCAGGGACTGGAATTTCAGTGATCTCGGCAAATTAGGGAAGTAATCTGAAAAAGCCGGAAGCTGTTTAAGAGAGGACGTAGAAATGTGTAGAGTACAGAATGGAAAATGAAAGCCCATGTAACAGACCTATAGAGAGGCATCATGATACTGAGCTCACACATTAAACTTAAGGCAATTAACTCCTGATTCTGCAAAACTCACAGACGGGGAAACATAAATAGGAAGATGGCCTGAGACACACCCAAAGTTAAAACCCTGCTGTATTCAGTCAGTACTTGTGAGGCCTTAGCTACAGAACCACCTAGCTGAGAGCAATCCACTTAAGGAAAGACATTGACTATTTGGAGAAACTCAGGAAGACAGAAAAAACTCTAGATCTAGGAAAAATAGCCCCCAAGGGGAGAGACTGTACACATTAAGAACATTTAGTCCAGAGGAAAGAAGATTGAGCATGGATGTGATCAGCCTTCAAGTACATAAAAGAGCATTGTAAAGAGAAAAGGAATTGTCCATTCTCTGTACCACAGTGGACAGGGATTAAAAAAAAAATATATATAAATAGGCTTACACTGAAACACGAAAGATTCAAGTAAGATACTAGGAAGAAAGAACCTGTTCCCTCTCAATCCCAAATTTACAACCCTAATGACAGTAAAGTCCTGTAACAGGTAGTGACAGAATCTCTAAAAACAAGTTAGCTGGACACTTGAAGAGAATAACACACATACACCTGATCCTTCTTTTGGGTAGGGAGAAGGACAAGATGATCTTAGGATTCCTTTCAAGAAGTGATAGCCCCTGTCATTCTATATACAACTAACAGATGACAACTCTAAAGGTACAAAGAGATGCTTATCAATGAGAGATTCATAAGAGATCTTCCCAACAGATAGGGCCAAAGAGGGTTTGCTTTCTTAATATCTTTATATTGATCCTAAACTGGACACAGTTGCTCCAAGAGTCACTGAGAAGTTGTAAAACAACAACTGCTTTGGCTTTTGAACGTTGCTGCTAAGTTCACATGACAAAGCAAGCCAAGGAAAAAAACTGCGACATCAGAAACAGACTAGAAACTCAAAAGATGCTACTTTCCATCTGATCTGACGCCATCTTAGAAAGAGACACTACCATATTGTCCTCCAAATCACATATGTAAGAGAGCTCCTCCTCTTAACACACACATGCCACAAGCTGAAATGGATGGGGCACTGCTGCATTGTACCTCGCTGTGCTGTTGATCCCTCCAAGAAAGGCTGCGCACCTGCAGTTAAGTGAAGAGATACTTCTACTTCATAGTGCACAGTCACTTACCTGTGCATTCCGTATTTTGAGCTCAGAGTGACAAACTTTGGCACCACAAGCACAGCCAGATTAGCCACAAAGAGAAAGACACCTAATTTGCAAGCCAGGAGCCACAGGCTGTTTACACCAGTGCATCCCAGACATAAACATTTAATTAAATCAGCCTTTTTAAAATCATGGCACATCTTCTACATCACTGCTCATTTTCCACTTGTTGCAAAGCCTCTTCTGATGTTTCTTTATTTAGGCATTGAAATGCTGGACTCTGATGTTACTGCATCTGGCAGAAGCCAGGAGCAGCCAAGTGCAGAATGGTAATGCTGGGTTTGCTCAGAGAGGAGATCTCATCGCAGTCTGCAACTTCCTCACAAGGGGAAGAGGAGGGGCAGGTGCTGATCTCTTCTCTCTGGTGAACAATGACAGGCCCAGGGGAAATGGCAGGAAGACGTGCCAGGGCAAGTTTAGGTTGGACATTTGGAATATGCACTGGAACAGGCTGCCCAGGGAGGTGGGCATGGCACCAAGCCCAACCATATTCAAGAAGCATTTGGACAATGCTCTCAGACACATGGTCTGAATATTGAGACTGTCCTGTGCTAGGGTAAGAGTTGGACTTGCGGACAATTGTGGGTCCCTTCCAACTCACAACATTCTATGATTCTATGCTCAACCACTCCTCAAGGGTTGCCTGGCTGAGTATGCATGATACCTGCAAAAGTCCTTCCAGCAAAAATTCATTCCACAGTGCTTTCTGACAGCACAAGCTTGACGTTCACATAAATAATGAAAACTTCATTTTCACTAATTTAAAGCAGAAGCTGCTTTCACAACCAGCTGAGGAACACAAGAACCTGTGCTGATGCCCTTGACAATTTTGTGACTGACTGGACTAGCACTGCTCCGCTCAAAGGGGAGAAGCTCAACAACATCCAGTCATTATCAGCTGTTGATTCAGGTTATTCTACTGCTGCATGGCAAAGAAACAGGAATCTGCTCCTGAACTACATGAAGTCCCTGGGTAGGCAGGGTACCCTTACTCACTTCTGTGAATTGTCATAAAGATGGCAGAGTCTGCTAAGTGGACAATCACCAGAAAACAACTGTTACAATGCTTAGCTATGTTATTGACAGTCTAACTAAATTATTCACATGCTAACAGAAATACACGTCTTCACTACAGTCGACTACCAATGCTGGGAGTGCTGGGTGAGGCAAAAATCAAAACTAGGCTGGCTAATTGTCCTGATAAATGCAATTCATTAAGCATTAAAAGGCCAAGGAAGATTTGGCGTCTCCACTCTAATGGAATTATCCACACATATTCACAAACCATTGGCTTACCAAAGATCATCTGTCTTGAAGTATTCGAAGACCTCCACAAGATGTTAAGAAGGAAACATTGTGGCTCAGAAAGAGACAGTGATCATGTCAAATCAGAAACCAATGCAAAAAAAGACTGAAGTAACATAAGAGTCTGACTTTAATCAAATAAAAGATTAAGAGAGTGCTAAAAAACCTCCATCCTAAATTCAGTGTTGATTAACGTCAACAACTTTCCAGAGAGGGAAGAACAGTAACTGAGTGAGACCTGTAAAAAGCCCAAAGTTAATTTAGCTGGGAGGAAGAACTTAAGTGTCACCAAAGATGGGCTGAAATTGAGTATTGACAAGTGAAAGGTAACCACAAAGAAAGTATAAATTGAACTACACTGATACATTAACAGAAGCATCCAGGATAAAAAGATTTGGCCATCACTAAACAGCTCAATAAAACATGGACCCTGCACAGCAGGACTCTGGGGGATGCCGGAATTAAGATGCTTAAGAAAAGGGACAGATATTACTGAAATTATTAAAAGGCCACTGATCAATCTTAATTTTGAAGAACATATTGATTCAATAAAACCATTAGAAGGATGGATAGTTTTCTGTACCAACAGAGATTGCAAAGATTGGCACCTTCGAAGACAGATAACATCTGATAAAGGTAAACAAGCTAACAGCAAGAAGGAAGGGAAATCATGACTTCTGTTCCACCAGAACACGGAATCAACTGAAAACAGCAAATTAAAATTGCAGTTTCATAATTAGCTTGTGGGTTAGAGTGCCACAAGATATCTTGGAAAATGCATTTCAGCAGTTTTTCAAATGATTGGGTATTTGTCTGGATAACAGAAAAACCCACACTTACACTAGACAGAACAAAAATTCAAATCTTCAGGCTCAAAGGACATAAGATATCCACCAAGCACGAGGAGTCTGGGGAAATGGTTCCCTTACAAGTAGGTTATTCCATAATTACCCACGGCAGAAGTTTTGTACTTTTCAAGAGTGTGATGCTGGAAATATTAAATGCTAAAGCTTTAGAATCTATCCCTATCTTCCCACAAATCTGCTTTAAAGCAGGAGAGAAGAAAAATGAGGTAAGGGAGCTTGAGGAACACAAAACACACCAGCCCTCGAGGCTCCCTCACACACAGCAACGTGCTATGCATGGTGTGAAACAGACAGCTGACATCAGCAGATCAAAGATGGTGAAAACTCTTCAGGCAGCTCTATTCTACACTACTAGGCAGGACTGAAAACAGGAGCTGCAGGAAGCGCCAATATCATAACAGATGTGCAAAGGTGGGGACAGGGAATTCTCCCTCCACTGGCAGTATCACAACCAGAGTAAGCAGACAAAGGGGCAAGGCTGATCCAATGCCACGGCAAAATAGTCCAACAACTCACCCATTTGTCATTCAGTTCTGAAACACTGTCTTTTTACCTTATGTATGATCTGTAGATCACTAAACTCAGTTTCCTTGGAACAGAGAAGGTCTGATAAGGAAGATGAATGCTACCTCGAAGAACATTTTCTGATGATCTGACTCAAGAAGCAAAACACACCTGCAGGCAGGAGGGTGCGAGCTAATCCCTGTTGTGCTACAGCCCTACAGAGACAGCTGATCCCTCTGCAATTCCGAACTGTCAGTCAAAGCTTTAACATCTTAATACACAGCATGCTCTAATTAAAATTTCTAATTAAAAGCGGGGGGGGAAAAAAAACACTAACCAGCAAAACTAATGTTGCAAATTAGCATGCCTTATATACAAATTGAAGGTGGTCTTTGTTGCTCTTTCATAGATCATATTAATGTCAGTATTTTAAGCAAATAATTCTGGACAAAGTTGCCATGAGTTCCCCTGTGCCCATTTCGGTAGTGGGAGACAAGCAACATTTGCTAGACAAGCCTTTTGTTAGCATACATGGCATGCAACAGACAATCCATCTTATCATCTGGCTTTGGAAGACAGATCAAATCAAAACAGACCAAGGAACAAATGGACAAATTCTGTCTGCATTGTCTCTGGGAAAAATGAAGTTATCTCAGAGTTTCTCTTACTTTTGTCCCAGGAAAGAAAGGAAATATTCTGAGGAGTCTGGACTAACTACCCTCAAAGTCTCAGCAGACTCAGAAGGAGCTTTCACATGGTAGGCAAGTGAAAAATAGGAAGAGAAGCAGCAGGTGCTACAGTCTGAAGATTCAGTTCCACCCCTGTGATATCCCAGACATGACAGTGGACAACTCACTAAACTCATTCTTCCAATTCTGTACCCATCAACTGGGTATGGATTTACTGCTACGTATCCATGAGATTGAACTGTACATAATGTTTTTGAAATACATCACACACCAAGGGCAAAAATTGTCAAATACTGTCAGCACTTGGAATTGATATATCAAAATGCTTTGCAGAGAGCTTTTCTCAATATTGATCTTGCAACAACTTCAACTTTAAAATAAATTGTTATGGTAAAAAACTGTGACACTTAAACATTTACATACCTTTGTTATAACAACAGAATTAAACTACTGGACAAATGTGCACTCAGCTGTTGCTATTCCAGCAGTTTCTAGGCCTCTAACAAATACATTTCAGCTTAAACCAATGCCTCTCTTTCAGTCGTGTGCTCATGAGAGCTCTGTTTTCATTCCAAACTGGCAAACTTCTTTGCTCTTTCAACTGTTCTAAACCCGGTGTCTCCCCAAAACTGCCCAGTCATGCCATGCTTTGCCATACAACAAAAGATTTACAACACAACTTAGAACTGGATGGAGACCAAATTGTCCAAGTGCTAGGGCTGTAAACACAGATCAAGTCTTTTGAAGTTAAAAACAAACCAAAAAACCTACACTGAAATACAGAATGACTTGGATTGCTCTCCAAACAAAATGTTTCTCTTGCCAGAGTTCCCCAACTATATGTTTAAAAAGGAAAGATAACATACCATCCCTTCCTTTTCCCTTCTACACTCATTAACAACTGAAACCTATCTTAGTTAATTTGAAAAAGAAACAAGAAAGATGTACATGAGAAAACATATCTTGTACTTTATCATACTCAAGCTATGCAACTTTCCTCCCTCATGCCAAAGCCCTCTGTTTATGCCATGTAAAATGTTTATGCAGTGTTTATACCTTTCCCGTCAGCCTGTATGGGCCCTGTTTCTACAGCACACCAATTGCTCTTCACTCCCCCACTGCCTTCTGTAAGACTCAGTGGGTCTTTGTTTGCTATGAGCTGCCAGCATACTAAACTCCAACTTGAGTTAAGCAATTATATTTATGGCTGCACCACAAGGAATGGAGTTCTTTAGCATCGTACAATTACCAACTTGGTGAGCTGATCCTTTACCTTTTTTCCAAGAAAGCTGTAATAGGGTACCTTTGCCAACAAAATCAGCTGACAGTCTCACACCTCTCACCCTTCTTGTTTCTTAAGATGCAAAGTGAAGAGAAAAAAGCCTCCAGTGAGACTTCCATATTAGTCCAACATGTGCAATTTTTCCATAGGTATCATAGTCTACAATAATTTTTGCCAGGAAGCATCTGAGGATAAGACCTAAGAGGTTGCACTGAGCAACACAGGATGAAACTCAATTATTGTCTCACTCCTATATTAAAACTACATCACATACAGAATATCTACTCTATGTCTAAATCTTGAAGTATGGAAAAAAAAACCAAAACAACAAACCAGTGACAGAAAATAAAAGCATGCTTACTTACCTTCTTGCATGAGCTGCAATCTGCTTTTAGTGGACGCACACTCACCATGCAAAATTCCCTTTTGAAGCTAAGTGTCCTTCTGAGCCATGCATACATTACAGGTCACTCAAGCACCCTCTCCCTCCTTCCTCAATACCTCAGCCCAAGGGTTTAAATGCACAGACAGGCCCAATTCAGATTCTTTCACTAGAAAGACGGCAGAACACACTCCACATGGTAAAGAATTCCAGAAGAATCAGACAAAATCAAGTGGGAGGCAAACAAGCTTCAAAATAGGTAAATACAAATTAATGCATCTAGGCAAAAATTACATGATGTGAAGCTTAGAATTAACAGTTACAACTCAGAAAAGAAATTCTGGAGTATTCACTCGATTCTCTACAATCACTGGTTCACTGTGTGGTGACAATCAAAAAGTCAATCAGCAGAAAGGATATTTCTGGCAAGACAGAAATTATTCCTATGCTACAATATAAAAATGGCTACTTTATATGTTCTGCAGTAATATAGAAGGACAGGGAGTTACGGAATACATAAATGTTGCCTTATTTTTTGGGGGGAGCTATTTTGGTTATTTCAGACTCCTGCACAACAATCAACTTTTCTTTCTTCCATCAATTATCTCTAGATACCCTGCTTTTGTTTCTAATGTCCTCACAGACAGTATGATCCACATTCTGCAGAAAAGAAATCGCATACACATTAATGCAGGTGGGCACTAATGTAGATAATCTTTGAGTAACCTGACAGGGTCTTGAAGAGCTTCTGAAAGAGCTTGATCTTTCTAGGTAATAAAACAGAATTCCCATAGAGGGTGCAGAGTTCAACTCAGCTTTGGTTGATGTGAAGTTTAAGAAAGAAAACTAGACAATGGATTGCTTGCTTTAGCTAAAAGGAAGAAATGCAGGCAAAACCACTGTGTGGGGTCTAAGTTTCAGCTGTCCTTATGGAATGCTGTTTTGGGAATGAATTCACCATAAGGGCATGGATTACTCCTAACTGTCAGACTGAAGTTATAGGTACTAAAATATCAGTTTTCACAGACAAGTAGTATAAAAGAACTGGTTCCTACACATCTGATTTGGGGCAATATAAAGCCTAATAAAAGCAATTTTGAGGTCCAAGGAGGATGGACTCTGATTGACATGAATGAGGCCTTTGAGAAATCTAAGCATAAGCAACCAAAACACAAAAAGACTGCATGACTTCCAATCAAAGGAGAAGAAACTGATCTATACTGAACCTTCCAGAGCTAACGAACAGTCCAGATTTCTTAAAGGATCATAAGCAATCAGATTAGTTTAGCCAAAATGCCAGCACAATGGTGCTAGAAGGCACCTCAGTCACTACCAGGGTTGTTTAGTTTAGCAGCCTTTGATCCAGACCTCAAATTACCTTTAGCTTAAGAAACATGAACTAGAACAGGCAGGGCTAGCAAGGACTTGATAGTCAAAATATAATAATGTTTTTAAGAATGAGCCTTGGAGTGCAGAGCAGGGCTCAGATTCACCAAAGATCACGCAGAGTTTTTCTGATCCTGTTTGATGAGTTCCTTTCACAGCTGATACTGAGCATGAGCTCCAAAAAGAAAAGAATTACATGGGATTCCCTCTCCTATCATTTATTAGGAAAGAAATAACAAACATATCAGAAACATGTGGTTCTGAGACAAAGAGGTCCCTTAGAGCATTCACCTTTGACAAGCAACAGTCACCTTGAGGGCGAAGAAAAAGATTTCAGCCTTGCAGACTCATTATACCATCCTGGAAAAGCACTTATAGCAGACACACAAATAAAAATAAAGAACTTTAATACTTACTGAGAAATGGAAAACCCATTCTATCCTAAACGGTGAAGTCCACTAACAACTGGAACTAAAAAAAAAGCAATGCATGTGCAGCAGCAGATGTGGGAAGGACTCCATATTCTGACAGTGGCAACAAGAAATTAGCAAACCCACCGCACTTTCTCCTCTTACATACTGTCTACAGTGGAGCTACAACCATATCAAATTATGCTTTTAACCTGTCTTTGCAAAGAACAGTAGGAGAATCTGTGGAGAATCCCAGAAGACTACTTCCTTTTCTCCAGTACCTTCCTTAAACACAACCTCCCCAAACCCTTGAATTCCTTCTGGGTGCCCATCATCTAGCAAGACTGGCCTAACTGCAGGCTGTAATCTTACAGTTCTTCCCCTTCTCCCAGGCTCAGCGGGTTAGCTCCCTGTACTAGGCTTTATCTTAAAATTATTCTATTTATATCCTTGGTAATTTCATTTAAAACTCATGTGTTCATAAATAACGAGCTTTTCAGCTCACTGTGGATATTAAACTAAAAGGAAAACACAAAAAGTTTTTGAAACTGCTAACAACCAGCATTCCTCTGCTGCCATTCATCCTTCATTTTACAAGATGACAGAGCACTTTACAGATGTAAATACAGAGCTGCTCTCCCAGCAACGAGACACAGACAGTCCTGGGGTGGAACATGGCTGCTCTAGGACATGATTACATCATTACAACTCCTCATCCTGCTGGGCTCTCACTTTTGCTCTGCCACCCTGTGGCTGTTCAACTGCAGAGCTCCAACAAGCAGGTAAAGTACCTACTGCCCAGAAAGAGACGTCTCATACAGGCCAGGAACTCTGCCACTGTGGATGGCTCATTTTTCCATGCTCGGGTACTTGCCACAAATTAACACAATCGATAGGATTCGAGGAAAAGAGCTATTTTCAACCAAGCCAGAAACACACCCAGAAAGGACACTGGTGCCTCAGGGTTTGGTCAACAGGCCAGAGTTAATGGCTCTGCCCCAGTCATTAAATGCACAGTAGTTTTTAACAGAAACTGTTCTTCCAGAGGTGGGTTGCAAGCCTGATTAAAAAATCTTCATTATCGATGCCAGTGAATACCCCATTTTTAGGTGGGGAGATTTAGTTTTGATTCCAAGTAAAGGATGCCACCTACTGAATCCTCACTACCACGGTTGCATGCTTTGACCCTCACAGCTCAAGACCTCTGGCAGGATCACAAGCCAGACTGCAGTCCCAAAATAAATTCCAAGGAAAAGCAGAAAACAGGCTTGGAAAAACAAAGCTTTTCTCACTGTTCCTCTTTCCACAACCCAGAGAGGTATTACTCACCAAACATCTGCACAGCCATAATAATTTCTAGTTTTGCAACACTGACAACCTTAGCAGTATTAAAAAACCGCCTTACATCTTTATTCCATTTTGGATTCATTATACTACAGTCTGACAATATATGCTAGTACAGTACATTCTGCAACATTTAACCCCTGTTCCCAGTTGCCGTTCTTAACTTCACGGCTTAATGACACTGAGTCAGTAGATCACAATATGACCCCGTTAATATTTTTTTAATGCCATTTTTACAAATTACAGCATAATGCACTGATTACAAGGATGAAAGGAAAGTCTCTACGTCTGTCTGGAAACCAAATAAAAGAATGTTTGAACATCTGTTCATCCTACAAATGTCTTTAAAAGCTTTGATTTTCCCATAATCATTTTGTTCCACCATTTCACCCTTTTTCGAATGTGTATCCAACAGCCTCAGGACAGCAGCCAGAGATCTGCAGTAATAGCACATTATAATCAAAGTTCTCGGGCACACTTAAGCTCTCCTTTTGGAATTAAAAATAGGGAAAAAGCACAAAACCAAACCCCAGACTTCAAGAGATACCTCTCCAGTTGTCTGTCCTACACAAACCTCTGTTAGGGGAGCAAAGTGAAAGGACAGGGTTTTCTAATGGGGCTTCACCTAGAGGATTACAAAGCACAAGTACAGGATATGGTGGCGAGCGAAGGGACTTGTGAGACACAGCACATGTGCCTCTGCACAACCTGCTGGGTCAGCAGTAGTTGTCTGTGAGACCTCTGCCCAAGTCACAGCTTAAGTGCCTGAACACAGGCAGTTACTCACTGCACACAGGAGCTGGTGTAAGTTGCAGGTTAAGAGCTTTCCCCACCACCCTGGGCTCCCAACATCTGTTGTAGGAGCCCTGCCAGCACTCCAATTTAAATCTCCTTCTCCAGAGCCAAGAACAAAGCCAGAACAAGGAGAAGCAATGAGCAAAGAGGGGGAAACAAGAACACTGAGGAAGGGGTTAGGTCTTGGACTGAGAGGAAGGAAGAAAGATGCTGAGTTTTGAAAAGTATATTACAGGAGATGCGACAAGAAAAGGATGAAGGTCCAACTCTGGAAGCTGTTGCTGCTTTTTGCAGTACCCCAAGCAAATAAACCACGTGACTCTCAACACTAGAAGACCTTTCAGCCAAGCAGAAGGCTGCAAAACTAAGTATTCAGGACTAATGAGTTTTCAACTGGATTAAATTCCACAACAACTGACTCACTGATCCTGCTATGGGCAATCCAGTGTAGAGGGGAAAGCATTAATCAGATACTGCTCTGTAAAAATACTTACCAACGTTTACACTGCCAGCCTCCTCTCCAGAACTAGTAAAAAATGCCTCAGAAATGAGAAAGACAAAAACCTGTAAATGCAAGGCTAAACTCTGGAGCAGTCAACAATATCCTACAGCAGGACACCTCTCATGATGACTGCCTTTTTCTTTCCAAAACTCCAAGCAGAGTTGGCAGAATTTAGTGATCCACTTAAAATTTGGCAATGACATTGGAACTATTGAGATAAAAATGGAAGTTCCTTAATAATTCACTTTTGATTTTTTTTTTTTTTTAATGAGGTTTTTTTTATACCAATAATTCTTAGACTAACCTGGGATGGTAATAATGGCATTCCTTCTATGTTATCTGGAAGCTAGCTTCTCTAGCTTCCATCACTGCAGTATCTTAAGCGGAGGTAACAGTGCAGGGTACAAAACAGGATTTGATAAAGGCTTAAAAGAAAGATAATATAGTAAATATTCTTTCCAAAGACTGCTTTTGGGGTTGTCTGGGAAGAGGAGGGAAAAGGGGAAGGAGAGGTGACAGGGGTGTGAAATGCATTTTTTTCATTATAGAAGGATACATTTTCCAGCAAGCCTGGCAGAACAAGTCACATTAAGCTGTAGCTGAAGTTGCCTGCCTAATTCCTCTGGGATCACACTGAAAGCATACCCCATAATCTTAAGGGATGTGCTAAAGCTTTATTGGGACTCACTCAGCAGAAACTGTTTGGGATTATTCCACAAAGCACTAATTCTGTTCTGATTTAAAGGCGCACCATCAACCTAGTTTAGACGCCAGACCTGGCCTGCCTCACAACTGTCCAGCTGTAAATATCCTCTCAATAGCTGATATTTTTGCCACTTGTATCCACTCTGGTTGCCTGGAAATTAAAAGGAAAAGAAAAAGACTGAAAAAACACGTGATCATGTTGGCATGATGGACTCACACCCATCAATGGATATTTGATTAATAACACTCAAAGTGTTATTAATAACATAATATGATTAATGAGTGTAGCAATCTATTATAGTTATTTAATTCCACGTGCAACTAATGCACTTACATTATACATGTGATCATCTTTTATGGTTGGCTTCAGTGACTGGGCCACAAGCTGCTATTTAACATCAACAGGCAGAAGTACTCTTTTTGTGCAAAAGGCAGGAACTAACATTTTCCAGGTCACCAAGCCCAAGTCCTGTTCCAGGCTGCAGCTTTCATACCTGTGGAATTATTTTTAGTTTTCAAGTTAAGGTGTCCTATGCTTTGTAAATAACAAAGAAGGGATATTACCAGTGCTCTCCCTTTTATGAGCCTAAGACATGAAATTGAGAGGAAGAACTAAAGCAGCCATGAAATCCCTATTAAACAACTAATGGTTTCTAAAGCATCTTGGAGATAGTCATTTTACAAGGCTTATGCTGCAATCTTATATCATTATTTTAATGAAATAAAGCTCTTGACTATTTCCAGAGGCAACTTCTTTTTTTTTTGTTACAAAAAAATAAAACAATTCTGGGGTAGGACTCACCATAGAATAGGCAAGAAATTCAGAAAAGCTATATAAAATGTCACCGAAGATAGGTTCTGAACCTTTGGAAAGCAAACAGAACAATTAAGACTCCCAGTTACACGCATCATTATGTTTAATATGAAAAACATTTCTAGATATAAATCACACTTATAAAAAAGATCCATACCATCTCTCAGATAGCATCTTACATAGTTGCAGCTGAAGGAATGTGAAACATTCATTTTAGGTTTCACCTATTATATCGTGTGCTTTCTATCCCCCACTTTGCTTGGGGAAATAAACCTAGATTAATCAGCTTCACTTTGTGGGTTGCATGAAATTCACATCTTGACTAAATTTAGATTAATATTAGTGGCAAACTTTTAAATCAAAAGTAACTTCAAAACAATTCTCCAGAAAAACATCGCTATTGGAATGCACGCGCAAATGTGCTCATCTGGCAGGTGACATTCTCCAAAAGGCTGTAAAGATTCACATTGCAAAGATGACAAAAGAAGCAGATTCTAACAGAACAAAACCAGATTTAGAAAGGGGCACATGATCACAGGAGCTTCCAGGCTCTGTATGTGAGGAATGAACAGGTCTAAAGGTGTTCAGACAAGAAACACATTCCACCTGAATTAATTTCAGAGTCTGGTCTTTCAGGTGCAATCAGAGGCCTCTCTTGCTTTCTCAGGATTGAATCATTTTCTTCTGTGTGTCAAAGACATATCTTTTAAAGAGAAGAGAGACAGTAACAGGTTGAGCTGAATCATTCTTGCTGCTTTCATCCTCTTTGGTTGTATCCCCCTTCCCTGCCTTAGATTTCTTCTTGGAGGCAACAGTAAGAAGCGTCTTGGTATCTGGCTTCAGCCCATCTGTATAAAACAAGAACACACACGACAAACACGCTCAACATCACATTTCAGTATAAATGGAAAAAATGAACTGGCAAGTTAACTTCTGAAATCAACTGAAGAAAACAAGAAAGTAAGTCAGATGCATTTGGAAAGTCACATTTCTGCATCACCCTTCTGGGATATGGTAACTCAGATGAAAAATAAGAGAAGACTTCAAACATAGTTTACAAAAGTGATAGTCCAAATCCAGTGCAGTATCCTACTGTATCCTTCTACAGCTTTTAAAGTATTAAATACAGGCAAAAATGTAAACAAGGAAGACCAACTTGCCTGGTCTAAGCCTTTTACTCAGTAGAACTTTCCTATTATTTACACACATCTCCCAAAGTTTCTGCTCATGATGAAGAATATTTATAAAAAATAAGTCATGAATGAAAAACAACTGCTAAAATATTAAAATTATATAAAGTCTTAAGTCAGAAGGTTCTTGAATGTCTTTAGGCTACTTCCCAGACCTGCCAGAAGCACACTGCTTAGGTTTTAACAAATTATACAAATTTTCTGTTTGTTTGGGGTTTTTTGTTTGGTTGGGTTTTTTTAGCTAAAACACAGTATTTGTTAAGGGTTCAAATTGTCACTTTTTAGGGGAACCAGAATTAACCTGTGTAGGATTCTGGTGATCTAACTTATGTCTTTCTCCAGACATTTGTGCCAAACAAAAATATTTGTCTTTTTCTTCCTAAATGGCTAGGCTTTATTACACTTTTATATTTTCTTTTAACTCGACACATTGGTGACATTTTAGATAAGAAATGCAAGATAACAAAGTCCAAAGAAACACTATAAAACAAGAGAGATGCAGCTCCTAAAAGACCACTCCTGAAGAATTGCTTTCTTAAAGCAGAAGACAGCAAACTCCTTGGAAGTTTATTCAGCGCCACCTGAATACGCTGCAATGTGGTTCTCGGGCACCTGGCCAAATCCAGTTCAGGTATTTTTAACCTGTGGTGTCACATAACCTTATCTCAAACACTTAATCAGCTTCTCTCCCCTCATACTGAAATTCAGATGCGGATTCTCATATCGCAGCCTGACAAAAAGACTGAGATGCTTATGATTTACTGGAGACAGGAGGTCTACAAGCACAGGTGATTTGCTCCAGCACAGACACATCTAGAGGCACTTACAGCTGATTGCAGGGGGACAGGGCACCAGAGCCCACCTTCTCATCTTGCTGTGTCAGGTAGCAAATTGTTCCAGGTAGCATCACCACCGCACAGAAAAGGGCAAGGAGGAAAAGAGGAAGTGTTGAAGCAAAACCAGGAAACTGCCAATTTGCCATTTCATAACCAGGGGTTATGAAACAGCCCCGAAGCAGCGCTGCCACGGGGAGACTTTTGGAGATAGAGGGTCTTGGTTTTTTTAAAGAAAATACAAGAGCAAAAAAGCAGAGACAAGCAAAATATCTTGTATATAACAACATAAACTACAGTTTAGAGTAAGGCTGCAGAAGTCCAGCGTCAAGTAGTATCAGCTTTACATAGTTCTGCAAGATCTTCCATTTCAGTGTCAAGGCAGCAGCCGTTTTCTCTTTTCAGATGGCAGATAATGATTACTTCATCATGAAAATAATTTAGACTGTTTCTCCTTGATGGCTGAGAAGGCCAATAATTACTATCTTTGCAGGTGTAAGGTTCAATTAATCAGACTAGATAGCATGGTGTGGCCTGACCATATACTTATTATATGGTTTTATTACATCGTATAGTAATGTTCAATTCAGCTGTTTCGATTTTTTAATTGGATGCTTTCATATAAATCTCATTAATATAATTTGCCTTACAATCACTCCATCTTCATTACGAAAAATAATGTATCATTACATTAAAAGCAACTTATTTTGTACTTGGAAAGCTCCGAGAACATAATGGGTGCTGCTAGGGAAAAAAAAAATAGCAACAGTGGCGGGGGGGGAAGAGGAAAACAAAATAAAAACAGCAAAAAGAGAGTGATCTCATGCAATCCTCCTCTCTACCTTTGTAGGATTTATTTCACATTTATGTTTTACACTGTTTTGACCAACCTAATTGTAAGTGTCCCTGAACAGGGTTTCCTCCACTTTCCTGGGAAGACCATTTATTTTTTGGACAAAGAAACATTTAGTTTTGCTTTCTAGCTGGTTTTCCTTTCTGGGTCTTATCACTATTACTAATGTTGCTGTTACTGGCACGTTACTGTTTAAGAAAGATGTTTAACTAAATCCTCTCAGAAAGACACACTTAAAATAATTAAAGCAAACAAATTCTAAAACACTTCTATTTATGTTAGTAGGCTTCAGGAGACTAATTTCCAAAAAAATGCTAATTGGTGGAAAGGAGAGAGGAAGGGAGGAGATGTGGTGTTAAAATTGCAGCCAAAATCTGAAGCGAGGCACCCAGGCTGCTTGCACAAGCCCTTGCCTGCTGCCCACAGGGCGGCGATGCCCCGGGCAGGTCGGCTGCTCGCCCCTGAGTGATGCTCCGCTGCGGCAGTGAGCGGGGGAAACTCTCAACCATGAGGATGAAATCACCACATTGGATAAACTGAGCTTCAAAAACTGCCAGTGAGTGACATCAGTGAGCACTCAGACTGCCCAACACATATGAAACCTCCGACACCATCTTAGGTGTTTAAATAAACAAGTTGAAAAGTTTTATTTCAATGAAAAAAGATAAGCTGCACATAGAATTGTACTGGGGAAGATGTATTTGAAACTGAGCAACCTTGCATCTTCCATCGTATCGTTAATATCCTCATATGGAGAAGTATAGATATACCTCACCTTCAGCCCTTAACACCTATTGGACTCAAATACAGTATCATGGGTAAGAAGTTTACAGAAGAAAGGGAAGAACGTGATAGTTCCTAGCAGTGCAATGACAGGCTGACAGCCAGAGGCAGCTCAGGTATTATTAAATTCACAAGGTATCTAAATTACCTAATCAGATCCCATGGCCCTCATTCTGCAAACAGATTAGGTGGCTGGCATCGTACCCTAACAAATGGCATTTTCTGTTTTTCTGCTCTGGTGCCAGGAGGTCTAAGGGCTGAAGAGGCTCTGTGATAGGGAGCAGCACAAAGGAGCAGGCAGGGAGAGACAGGCGGGGAGGCACAATCGGGGTTTCATCTACCTCCGCGGATTTCTCGCGTTACACACAATGCATGCTTTACATTTTACAAAACCAAGGAAATGAAGTGAAATATATCTGTCACCAAAGAAGACATCAGACCTTTAATAGCTGAAATGACGGATATTTTTAGATGGAGGTCTAGTTTAACTTACTTACATTAAGGGTCTAATCTCTCCTGAACAATAGCTATGTTAGCTTGAATACATAGTGAGAAATCTGTTCCATTAATTAAGTGCTGCCTGTACTACTCGGATTTGTAGCAAATGTTAATAGATTTTTTTTTTCTTCCTCTGTTGGACAATTACTTTATTTTGCCAAGTTGCTAATGGATTAAATTGAAAAGGTCTGTGTGTTAAAAAAAGACTTTAGCTTCAAAGTTCTAAGAAATGCCTTGAATACAAGAGTGGAAAATACCTATATGTTAATATTATTAATGGGCAGTCCTCAGAGGCACATAAGATATCTGAAGCTTAGCAAACTCATTCCCACCCATCATAACCATGTCTGTAACAACAAGCGCCTAGGTCTTATGTAAAATGTACCTGCAGCATCAACTAGCCTAGGTTATATCTGAAAATCTAGTTGTAAAATAGTTTAATCCACTTCATTCTTTTAGTTTAAATTCCTGTTAATAATTAACAAATAAGAATACAGACTCTTAACATAATATTCTTTGTATGTAACATAATATGTAACAGGATGATCTCAAGGATTTAATCCAAACTGAGCCATTTATAAATGCAAAAAAACCCAGTGAATTTTCAAATTCAAATTAAAAGTGATAACTCATCAGGAAAAATATTTTTCAAGTCTAAGAACAGTTTCACATGCACAAAATTAAGGATAAATGTAATATTTTATACAATTTCCACAAATAAAAGCTTGCTGCTTAGTGATTTGCAGTATCTTTTCTAGTTAAACACACTGGAATTTTACAATTGCAACTGGAGTTTTACAATTACCCATGCAAGCAGTTTGCATAGAAACATGCAGATTTCAATAACTCCATACGGAAATTTCACAGTGTAGAATTCAGGACCCCTTGTGTGTAAATACAGGAAATCAATTTTGCTCTCCCCCCCGTCCCATGAAGTTTTAAGGATTCCCTAATGCTTTGTTTTCTCCTTACGTGAATCAGGCCTCCCTGCACCAGGGACTCAGCAAAACCTCGTGATCCCGCTGACCCCGGCAGTCACTGCGTCAGGTCCCGGGACAGTCTCGGTACCAGACTGCTGGGGAGTGCTGGTCAGTACACAAATCACAACAAACATGTAAAGCATATAAATGTCCATAACCAGCATGGTTTACTTTTGCTTTGTTTTTACTACGACTACGTCAGCTGGAAGGAGGAGGAAAGCTGATAAAATATCTGCTCTTCCAATTCCTTTTGCTAAGCCAACGGCAGGGTGAAGGAGCACTGCTGTGCTTTTTCCGCAGATAGGTTGTTATTTCAACTGTTACCCGTAAGCTTGGACCCTACTTTACCTTTTACATAACTTCCCAACTCCACATTTTGGCAGAGGATGTTGATAAGGAATGACATCTTTGTTGTCTTTTTTTTTTTCCCCTTACTACTCTTCTGCTCTCCTGCTCCTTCAAAAGGTCTCCAAGGGTGGTCTCTGCTCTTTCTCCTGAAGTCCAGCTCCTTCTTCCTTGACTCCCAATTCCACTTGCTATTCTAACCCTTTAAGAGTTTTATTTCTCTCTATCCTTTCCCGACTTTATTTTTCAGATTTCCCATCTCCACATTTCTATTTCCTATTTCCACAGATCTACTAAATATTTAGGAATAGTCCTGTCTCCTTCAAAGCTAATGAAATGTTGTGTTTGTACGGAAGATTTTAAAGACTGAATGCTAGACACATTGTAGATGAGAAGCAAGATAATACAGTATCTCCTTGTAGCTCAGCCAGAGACCGGAGTCATTTTTAAGCAACTGATAAACACATCATTGAAAACAGGTGTAATAATATAGGCACAGGGCATGCTCTTCAGCAGAGCCAAGGAGAATATTTTATTTTGCTGAACTTCAACAACTCTTTTCTTATATGTACACTTGTAAAAAAAGCCTACTGCTAACTATCCTGATGAACATGAAGGTATTTGCATGAATGATTACACAGTTTTCTTATGACACTGAAAACTAAGAGAGGAAAAAAGAAAAATAATATTAAAAGATTTCAGGTCTCCTGATTTATCAGAACTTGGCTTTTAGCTCAAAATTAAGAGTTCATCCTGCTAATAGAAAAATTAGCAAACATATTACACCAGCTACCTGCAATGGTACTTGTCATGGTTTTCTGGGATAGTGCTGGCTCAGGATTCTTGCCACCATGTCAGGAAAAAACATATTGAGGCTACACCAGTAGCTCTCACTGGAAAATAAAATATTCTGTTTTGCACTGAATATTAAGAAATTCCTAGACTATTTTTCACTTGGTGATATTATCTCTGAACCTGCCATTCCATTCATGAATTTGTGAGCAGAGATTCAGTGGGAAACTGAACTTGGTTTTTCTTTTCTGTAAACAAAATATCCTATTCACTTCCTCTGAACACTGCAGGTAGAAGACTCAGCTACCTGCAATTTCTTGTTTCCTGTCAACGTTCAAATGTTAAAAATTCACTGAACATCAGAGAACATGTTAACATAGCACATTAGATGTTGGAAATAATTTTTATCTGAGGTAAATGTAAACTTTTAATATGTCAGGAAGACATTTTCCTTTCTTCCCGAGGGAAGGAAAAAAGAGCAAAACTTGAAAGAGGCAAAGGGTTGGGGATAATCCTCACTCACAATGGATTACTCGTAACAGCTGGTTTTCACAATTTCAGGATTTCCTTAAATTGAACCCTCAGAGCCTGAACACTCATTACACAGTTAAGGAGTGTGTGCCTGCATCAACTCTCCTGCTAACAGAGAGTACAAAAAGCCTGAAAGTCAGAAATAATTAGAGCCCCAGATGGAGACATCCGTGCCACAGTCTGATGCAGAGGGGCTGTGCTTTAGAGCGGACAAAGACCAGCCTCTCCCCTGCTTACTGCAATGATGGACCATTGGAAGGAAATAGAAACTTTTCACGAGTCCTGCAGGACTCAAGAATCCAGTACTACAGTACAAGACAATTATAAACTGATTTGATTTTTTTTTTTCTTGCAACAGCTATATATATATTTAGCCAAGACTTAAAAAGCCATATTTATCTATGTTGAAAGAAGGGTACAAGGTTCAAATACAGCACTCTTACCCATTTCAGATTCTGATCAACTTTAAAACAACAATAAATCTATCACTGGCTTCCAGTAAAATTAAGAGAAATCCCAGTGGTACAAGCATTGCCTCTCAGAGTCCCACAACACACTAGCAAGCACACACTTGTTCTCCACCTCATCCTAAAACTTTTCAGCAGTTCTACAAAAAATTATCATTAATCTGTGCCCTAAAACCATGAAAAGCTTAACTATACAGTTATCCTTAAAGTAACATTCTAGAGTTTTGATTCAAACAAAAAGCAGAAGCATTCTGAAATTGGAAGACCAATTTACCCAGCCTCTCCTGTTAGTTATCTCCACGGTCAGACAGAAAGGACAAGAATAACAGAAAATGTAACATCCTGTTATTTTAACTCTTTACATTAAGCTATTAGGTGGCAACTTTGCTTCTCTTCTCTGCTAAAGATATCCAAAATCCTACGTTTTTGTTTTAGTCAAGCCAAGGTGAACATTTTTCTCCTTCAATACCCCAGTAAAAAAAAGCTCTGAGCTAATCAAGAAAAGAGAACATCTTTGTGAGCCTTCCAAGAACAAAAGTACTATGTTACTCTGCCCATAAACACTGTCATAGGAACATCAGATGTGTCACACCACATCTAGTAGACTGGATGGCTAGTCATCTAGATACTGCTGGCCCTTTCTAACTTGGCATCTCATCTGCCTGTCATTAATATATGGCGCTTCAGAAAAAGCAAGGATGAAAACTGTGTCCTGAGGATCAGGTAGGAAATCTCTGCTTGACACATGGGTCAACGTGTCAACGCTACTATCCTTTCTACCCAAAAGATTTATTTTAAGCTCAGTGCTCCTACAGGAGCCAGTCCATTCTGCTTCTAGATGTTCATCACCATGATAACAAGCATAATATGATTATCTAGACAATTTCAATTTAACAGCTGACCAGAGAATCACTCGAGAAACAAGGGATACTCCTTTCCTTGCTACCCTCAGGAGCTCAGGATTTGAGCTTCAGTTACTTTACAGACCAGGCAATGAATTTTACTTATGTAAATCCCTTCACAATTCTCCAGTAATTCTATTTTGAATTCACACCACCTTTTCCCACATCTCTTGTCAGCTCTCCCCAATATTCTGCTAGAGTTTCAAACTCCAGAATAGATGCATTTTTTTCTTCTGCTGGTACAAGATCTGCTATTATCACCTTGCCTAGCTTGTGAATATTAATAGGACCACAACATGAAGTTGGCCAGGGAGAACAATCAGCCTCCAAGGAGACTGTAAAGTAGACTCCTTCCTTCCAAATGAGTTTTACACTAATGCTTCGGCACAGTACTTGGGATCTACACAAAATAGCCATAACTCATTGTTTGATGACAGACGCCAGAAAAAAAGTCTTACAGCCACTTTGAGCAGAAGCAGTCTGCCCCACATCCTGACCAAACACTGTTGTGACAGCCAGCCTGCATCAGCAGAGTAATTCTTGCAGTCTCAGCTTGGTAGACTCTGTTTGGAAATCCTTAACTACTAAAACATTTTCCCATAAATTGGGGAACAGCTGCCCTGTACCACATCAGAGCAGGCTGCAGTTCAGCGGTGAACTGAGTTGAGGCTTGTGTATCAATTTGTTAAGTTTATACAGGCTTTTGGACTGAAAGACATTATTGTAAGAGGTGGTACTACTGGAAATAACATGGATTTCATTATGGGCTCCTACTTAGCAGTGAAAGAGCTATTCTTCCTTGATGAGGAAGACAGAAGCTGTTTTAATTCAAGAGGCTGACCTAGGTGAAGTTCAGGCTAAAGCTGTATTTGGAAAACTCTCACATCAAGCCGGACACAACCCTTTCAAGCTCAGTGCCAAGTCTACACAATGGCTTGAACTGCACTCTCCGGCAGTCCTTAAAGGCACATTCTGTATCTTGGCTTTTGCTGCAAGCAATCAAGAAAGAATGCAAGAAAACAAAACTGTTTCCCAAGCACTGTTTGCTGGTGCCATAATTAATATAATCAAACAATTCCACAAATTGCTTCCAATTGCTGGCGTCACTTTCATGTGTAGAGCCAGACTTTCAAAGAAGGGCCCTTCTTGTCCTACATCCTTACACTGGTAACCCTCGCTTCACACAATAGTAAACAAGACCTCACTAAATAGTATAGGGTAATTTGTACTGTAATAGGTCCCCAAGGCACCATGGACACAATTTGAAATGCCATCTAATTTTTCTTTTTAATTAAAAAAGCGGTTGCTATATTTAACAACAACACAAAAAAGTTCAGAGGGGACAGATTGGAGTTTCCCACAGCTCTCTGGGAGTTTTCTAAAGGTCAGGAACAGTTTTATAGGCTCAATTTGTACACATTTTTTTCTTTAATTAGTCTGCCATACCCTCTGCATGAAGTCAGCAGCTTGATTTTTAGTCTGATATTTTTCATATTGCTAAATGAAGCACAGACTACAGTACCACACCATATCTATTGGCTGCTGAATGGTTATCAATGCCATACTTTCCTATACAGGCTTTGCCTTCCTCTCCTCTTAGTCCTAAACTTGTCATCTACACCAAGGACACCCAGCATACTACGTTGCATTGAGAGTGCATCATTCATTCAGTTTTATACTTCTCAATTTCCAGCAAGATGATCAGGATATAATATCCAATTTCCCAAATTTACATAACATAACCATATTTTAACCTTTTTTTGGCAAAAATAAAATGTAGTAATTGAACACGAGATACAAATGGACCACTGTCATCTAAAGCCACGCAGCAGGATAGATTTCTGCACTTGACAAATCCCCACTGGGATCATACCATTGCTCTGCAACCATCTTATTTAAGTAGTCTACACAAACTCATACACATTTTTGAAGCATATTTGCAGCTCCCACAGTGAGTTTTCCAAAATGCACCCTAACCCAACATACCCTTCAGCCCTAAATAACAACTCTGAAATGATTATTTGAAATCTTCATTTCTCAGCTAGCTGGCTATGCTGCACTATGAATAGGTTGAGAGTACCAAACCTGACCTTGACTTATAGGCCAACACGTACTTCAGTTGCCGTTGTGTGCCACAACCAGTTGTTGGCTAAGCCCCTAGGACAACTCTCCTAAAGATGACAACTTTATACTTTGTGCTCCTTGAACTTAACTGTGACCTGTATGCTCTACACAATTTCTTGTTTCTGAATGCTCAAGACCAGCTTTAATACATGTTACATGGAAAACTCCAGTGCACCATGAGTACTAGGTCTAGGCTACACAAAGTAAGTGTACACATTATACAATAGTTCAACTTAAGAGGTACAAGACAACCACTAAGGTAATCGTTTTGTCTTCAAATCCAAAACTGTCCCATTAGCCTAAAGGAAAGGACTTTCAAATTAATTTTCTCATGGGCTATACATGTGCTTTCAGTACAAGTGGTACTTGCTCAATCCTCAAACCATGAGGGACAAAAATTCATAAAAATGTCCCAAAGAGGACAGCTAGATATGCAGAAATAGATGAAGGAACCACTAAGCATAGGAACTTTCATAATTTGAAAAGTCATAGAATATCACATTGGGATTAAATTTATATCCAGCAAGGGAGTTCTCAGGCCAGAGCCTCTCAGCAATGGGCCAGAAGATACTTTTGTCTGAGTTTTTGTCAGTGTCATAGAACCTGTAAAGTACCTACAAAATAAATAAACAAAACGAACAATGCTCATGCTCTGTACACTAAAGTGAGCAGAAACAACTGAAAACATGTTTTGAATTCAACACAAGGGACTAAAATTTCATCAGCCTAAGTGAAAAGTCAACAACAATAAAAACAGTCCCAATATGCAGCAGCCTTTCAGAAATTCATACAATGCAGAAAAAGTTCAGGTTTGCAGATCTGACATAGAATCAAAGGCAATTCATTACAAAGCAGCTTCAAATCAAAGTGCTAGATCCGCAGGCCTGACTGTAATCCTCCCATCTTGCCTGCAACTCCTGATGTGGAGAAGGCACCACAGAAGCCAGTTAAGCTGGACCAACTCCGCTGACATATCCCAGGCATCTGCTGCTCAGTGCTGGTCCAGAGTTTAAGTTTGGCGATATTCATCTCCCCCTGGGCTGCCTTTATAAAGCAATCCTGAACAATGGGACTTCAGAATAAAGAATAAAACATTTAATTTTTTTTTAAACTTCTAGGCAAGTGCCTTTAATGCGATTAGAAGGGGGAGGGGGAATGGATAGCAGCTTTTTCTTTTTTATGTTACGTATATTGTGTGTAAACAAATATGCAATTTGCTTTAAAAAGATAAGGTGATTAAATTTTTATCAGGCTTGTACTCTGTTGTCACCACAACAAAGAGAATTAGGAGGAGGAAAGAAAGGCCTTTTTAGTTGAATTATGCTCTTACCAGAGGTTCTCTACAGCACAGCTGTAAAGCCACTCAATGTTCTCCAAACAGGCCCTTTGATTGCATTTTATTCAACTTGTTTGCATTTGGAGCAATCGAAAGGAAAAGAACGCTCCACATTTTGATGTCTTAATGTTCCTTAATACCTTCTTTAATTTATATTAAGCTTCTTAACTAGGGTGATGAATTCTTCAAAAACAATAAAGACCTAGTGCAGAAATCTTTCACACACCATGAAAATTGAAATTATAATGTATTCATGGCTTTTTTTTGTTATGAAAAAAACATTATTTAGAAGAAAGATTTAAAGCATATAAAAAAAAATCCTGAAGTTGTATGAAAATTACTTGATCCACAGAAATAGACGAAAGTTCAAACTAATTATTACAAGGGAAATAAAATGTTGTGGGAGGTGGAAGAGAAGAAACAGTATGAGAATGTTGGGCTACTATGAAGTTTTCAGTCTTTCAATAACCTATAAACTCTTTCTCTATGGCTTTCTACAAAAAAGGATGCTGGAAATTTGTATAATTTTGCTTTATCAAGACAAATTCAGAAGTTTGCCAGTCCTTCCTCCTTTATTAGTCATATACTTCTTCCCTAAAATGGCTTTTCAGGTTCAGTTTCACAGTGTATTTCCCTCCCAATGTCTTTCACAGTGCCAAGACCAAGAGCACACACTGAAACGGGTGAACACTGTAATGGGGCACGCAAACACCCACAGATGCAGCAGCATCACAGGACATGTGTTCCTGGGTGAAGTTCCCAGATTGAAACACCATTCACAGGTGGATCTCAGGCAAACAGGAGGCAGGCTGCATGAGGAAAGCAAGGGTCATGTAATAAAAACCACAGAAGAGGCCACTCCAGGGACAAGACTGGATGGGTTTGTTTCTGCAGGCACTGCATGTTTCCCAGTTATAGTTACAGGATGGTCAGTCTGGTTAAGCTTCAAACACTAATTAAATGGCCCATGTAACAAAAGTGACTCTCAATGATTCCAGTGTTCTTAAAAATCCTTCTACAAATATGAACACAGTTTTCAGTAAAAGTCCATTGCAGTACAAATCAGCCTTAGCAAGTAACACCCAAAAGAGCATATTCTTGCTTTGCTTCCCAATTTGTCTACTACTTTACTTTTTTTTTTTTAGAACAATTTTACATTCCAATGCAATTTCTTTAGTTCTCAGTAATATGTATGCACGTGCACATGTATAGCTATAAACACCTCACCTTACTCCTCTTTTTCCTCTGCAAAGAAAGTCCAGAGAAGAAACAGGCAAGCCATGGCTGGCACTTCTTCATCAGCACAGTGTCTACAGTTGTGCTGCAGAGACAGGGTGCATGGGTATCACAGTGGAGAAATGAGCTTCCTAAATGAATCCTGAACTACATCAAATCATTTGAAACACCCTTGAAATAAAGTATTTGAAAAAATACATACATTTTAATGTAGAATGATTGTTCTTTTCTGTCGACAGCCACTGACTGCTCAAGCCACCTTCCCCAAGTCGCGTTTTTAAGCAAATGCCAGGAAAGCTCAAATTAAAATCTCCTGATAAAGCCCCTGCCTCATTTACAAATTGTTTATGAAAAAGCTTGTGTTGCTGTACCACCAATCAACAGGCCACAATAATTAAAACAATTAAAAGAATTCACATGCTGCATTTACCATTGAGTAAAACAATGCTGATCTTAATCTAATACTCATGCACCCTGGGTGAAATGACACCTCCCTCTCCTGAACAGGGTCACACCATACAGGCGCAGAAGCATCAAACCTAAGAGTTTAAGAGCATATATGGATCACTACAGCAAAACTGAAAAAATTCTCTCAACAAGTACCAAAAGATTGCAGACTGTGTCAAAGGCAGCACAAAAAAGCTTTACAAAGCAGAACGATGCATGTGGTCACCCTCTGCCATGGTATCCGTGTCTTCTCCACATCTGTCCTACAAACTAATAGCTGCTTTTGCAGGAAACAGTGCAGAGAGAAAAAGCAATGCTAAAATCATAGAATCATAGAATGGTTAGGGTTGGAAGGGACCTTAAAGATCATCTAGTTTCAACCCCAAATGGACAGTTATTGAAGCACAGTAATAAAATTATCTTATAACCAGTAATGCCTACTGTTTCCCACCTATTAAAAATTTTATTTGCATTTTTAAGTACCAAATTTGCATGTCCAAACCAGTATTAATGTATGCAACCAGTTAGAAGTCTAAACTGCTGTATCTATAAAAGTTTGCGCCTTTAAGCAGAAATGATTCATGAATTTTAATTCGTTTTAAATGTTGAAAAATTCCATCCAAGTAAATGGAGTCAACAAGCCAGCAAAGGATGAAGGCGTATATCTGGTTTTTATTTTTAAAAGAAAAAAACTCAAGTCTATATGTTTCTTAGTCACCCATAAATCCTCTAGCAGTGAAAAAAACCCACTTTTCAATAACTAAGGTCCCTGCATTTCTTTTAATTAAGACACTATGCTTTTCCCCATTCGGCACATGCTGGTTGAGCACCACTGAACCTTAATTGATTCTTTGTATTATTTAACTACTACTATTTTAAAACGCTCTTACAGAAATGAATTAGTGATTTTGAAAACTGGGAAAAGGAAGAAAGATTTGCAGAATGGAAACTCTTTCTGAAGCTGCTTCAATACTATTAATCTCAAAAAATGCAAAAAGTCATCAGCTCACTCTCCAAATAAATACATTTTAATTAGTATCAGCATTATTTTTAACGGCATAACTTATTTATATTCCCTTTCTCAATACTGAGTCTTTCAGTTAAACTTTTTCATGCTTTTTCTCAATAATTACAAAGACCACAAATAAACCTTTGAATTCAAAGTTAGCATTTTCTAATAATTATTTTACAGTACTTGTGCACCAGATAAACAGCAACACTGATAAAGTCAAACACAGACAAACTGCCATATGTTTCTATAAAGGGACAGGCATACTAAGTCAGACTTTAATCTGCAAGTTGCAGAGATACAGTGACACAAACACAAGTACCTATTAAGAACTTAATACCTCTATCCATGCCACAGCGATACTTCCATTTTTCTAGGCAAGTACCCAAGGGCTGGGTTTCCTTCCTCATTACACTCTTCCTGGGGCACAGACTGTTCTAAAAGCTAGCGAAGTAAAGTATCGGAAAGTGCAGGTACAGCCTCTGTCCAAGATCACACTGAAGGCTGAAGGAGATTAGCTTTCCTGAGCCATCCCCCCAAAAAAAAGACTCTCCATCTCTCTGAAATTTCCAGGCACTGATATTGTTTAGAAATAAGATGTAGGGAATTCACAAGGCTCAGATGCAGAAATTAATAACAAGTGTCCTGATGCCAAGTGGTTGGCTGGAAACAAACAAATTACAGCAACCTAACTTACAAGATCCCCACGACCAATGCCAATCTGAGTGTCTGGGTCCAAATCCAACAGGGAGAGGGAAAAGGTTCACAACTAGCATTTCAGGGTGTTACAACAGCCAACCCAGGTCTGTGTGCTGATGACCTGGACTGAAGAGCTGCTGCACATTTCCAACATAGCAACTCATTTTGACTTGCACTGCAAAAAATCCAACTCCCACAAATAAATTTGGTGTTTCTAGGGAGCGTAGTAATAGGCACCACTGAAGGAGAGGAAAATTAGATTACAGAAGACGTAACATGACCAGTCAAATCACACAAACAAGTTAAGAATAAATTAGCCCCATTACCAAAACCACAAAGGCAGCATCTTGTGTGATGACTATCAATTTCACTAAGTTTGGGTTCTAGTACAGTCCATTTCAGGAGCAGGATGTTCTCACATTTCAAGATTTATTTTTCTTGACAAATAATTGTTAAACATTTGCCTTGTACTAACTTATCAGTGTTTATGACATCCTAACTTACTCAAAGACAACACAGGAACATAGTTTAGCCTATCAACCTAAATGACTTGCAAGCGACCCTACCAAAGCACGGAACACCTTTTGCTCACAGAGCCTTGCCGGAATATTGAATTTTTGAAGGGGCAAGGGGGAGAAGATGAGACAAATTCACACTCAATTTACATTTTCTCTGAAATCTCTTCTACATCATCTTCCTAGCTCCCATTGCTTACATTATGATACTGCTCCAGCCAACTTCACAGCATCTAAAGAGACATCCAATAAAAGGAAACAGAGTGTCCCTTCCAATACCCATCTGTGCTTGTGTTCTCTATTTAGACCCCTGCCTCAGGGTTTTAATTCCCTCCACCCTTACTCTCTAGTTAGCCTCAGTGGTCCTGATGTCTCCACTTATTGCTCAGGTCAGAGCTGATCAACTGCAGGTTCTGCGACAGCAACCAAGAAGCCATTTACAATTCCAACAGCTGTTACTGATTTTGCAGCAGAATCACAGCAAAACTGTGGTTCAAAACCTCCCCTCCTTACATGGAGGGAGAAAACAACAAGAACAATTAAAAAAAAACCAAAAAAAACAAGAAAAGGGAGGGTCTGGGAAAGTGACATGGATAAAGGCAGAGCCCTAGCCCATAACCACTTTACCTGTGCAAAACTAGCAACAGAGACTATTATACTATACGAAGTCAAGCCTGAGGTCCTCCCTTATCCAGGTTCCTTCCTTACCAGCAGACACTGAGGGAGGAGGAAGTCTGCAGCACACTGCAACATTAAGCCACATTCTTCTTTTAAAGACCCAGGTGCCCTGCAGACAGCAGCACAGTGCAGAGCTCTCCAGTAACACATGAGGAAGCACATCTCAGTGCAGGTTCATATGCCAACTCCAGCCCCCTGCTTCGTTAAGCTATTTCAGCCTTCACAGATCAAAATGGAAGTAGCAGCATTCCCTCACCCTGCATACTGATGATGAGGGAAATTGTGTAAAAGTGGTTGTTTTACACACAGTTCATCAAGGCTATGGATCTACAGTAAGTTTACATTAACACTTAGGCTGCTAAAATTCAAACTCTAGTAAAAACTCTTAAGGAGAATGAAAAAATCTGAGTCTTTACGAAATCTACCAGATGCACTCACTTTCAAATAGGCTTAAACAATAAATCTTGGCAAGATTTTCCTCAGGACGACTATCCTTCTATCCTTTAGAAGAAATATGGGATACTATGGGGAAGAGAAGAGCCTAACTCTTTGTAAGGAATCCTGGCAGTTTGCTCAAGAGACACACGGGTGATTAGAATGAAGCAGCATCTTCAACTCCCTCTCAAACAAAAAAAAGTTGCCTCTATGTCTTAAATGCACATCTTTAAATAGTCTTTAATACTTAAGACAGTCCATGTGGTACTCAAGTTCTGCTCTAGCTGCAAGGAAAATGATCAGTTTGCAGACAGGAAAGAACCAGTTTTATTTCCTGTATTGGGCCAAAAGACACTGAGCAAGGAGCAGATCAACAGTATTCCTGCAGTAAGTCAGAAATAAGAAGTATATAGCAATTACTTTTAGGATTTTGTTTCGTTTATACACATTGATCTAACAATGTTTTACTAAAAAAGATAGCAGAAAAACTCAACACGGGATTTTGTTTCGTTTATACACATTGATCTAAGAAGAACTCAACACTCAAATGAGACCTGCTCTACTTGCAACTCCAAAGTATACTTTTAGTGAGTTTCATTGGAACAAAAATAAAAAAAAAAACCTTAACATTAGAAGAACCTCTCGGGCTGTGCTGACTTGTAATGAAGGTTAGTTTGTGCTCTGCAATCTAAAATTATAATGGCCAGGCCACTCTATTCCCACCTTTTATTCAGTCCTATTTTACTACTCCAAGTATATACTACCTAAATTTGTATACTCTTTAACAGTAGTTAATCTTCAATTAAAATACCTAGAGCAGAAACTAAGATAACTGGTTTAAAAAGTAAAAGCTTATTGACAAAAACGTATTCTTCATATTGCCTTTTTTTAATTCTGCATATTAAAAATGTCATTTTTATGACTTGAAAAAAAAAAAATCTTCAGGAATAATGAAGCCTAACAAAAGACTGAAGAGCAGTAATTTAAAAAGCTCCATATGTAGCATCCTGATTACTGTATCAGTCCCATTTCCATAACGAAGGGAGAAGTCACCAAACTGCCGCCTGTCCTTTCTGGTGACAAGGAAAGGGCAAAGAGAACAGTGTGTTTTCAAGGCATCATCCTTCAGGCTCTAAGGGAAGAACAAGAAGTCTCTTGCAGTACAATATGTGGGTGTCAGTGTCCGGCACTGTTCTGGAATACGGTAACCCCAGCTCTGGTGGTCCCTGCACATGTACTTAATTTGGAAGCAGCTGGGTTCAAAAGTTTATCCTCACTTTTTGACCTGCAAAGGTTTAGTGTGTGGGCGTGCACATGAGTGTGCACATCATACCACACAGGCTGAAGATGTGCAGCCACAATATACACAGTGTGTGAGTGTTTAAGTGTATGGTTTTGCATGCAGAACACTTTGCATATTTTTAAATACCAAACCATTATCCAGTATACATCAGTGATGTGCACTGCATGACTGTTCAGCCGTCCCAAGCTAAACATGGCCAGTCTGCATTTCAAAATTCAGTAAGCTTCTCAATTTTTTTGGCATAATTTCAAAAGGACACATTAATGAAAGAATTTGTTAATTAACTGCAGTACTTAGACAGAATAGGTTCAACATGCTTCATAGTAAGCACAACAACCAAACTTGCAAGTTTGATGAGATTAATGTCAGTAACACACCTACCACAGGTACACCCAAGTAATGGATATGACAGCCAGAGAATTATCTTCACATTTATACTGTTTTTCATCACAGACACAGCGAGCTAAAAATGTAAGTGAAGCAGAGGTGAAGTAAGAGAGGCAGGAAGAGCAGAAAGCACAAGGAGCCTGGGAACCTCTAAGCACAGTAAGTTTGTGAGTACCAGCGACAAAAGTAGAGTCACAGACCGGTGGAATAGTCAGAGCTCAGAAGAATTAACGTATTCTCCAGCCTATATCTGAATATTTTTTTTAATTTCTCTAAAGCACTCTACAATTGGAGGCAGAAATCCCTGATCTTGGCACAAAGGATATATTTTTCAAATTTTTCAATCATTTGTCATTTTACAGCTCAGACACAGAAGCAAGTTAGCACCTATCTGCTAAGCTTCGGTAACAGCAAATGTACTCTTCAGCACATCATATGCATGACAGAACATCTTCACTGGGATTTGAAGAGAGATCTAAGGTTATGAATTTATAGCACATTTGTGATGGAGTTTGAGCATTCAGACTGTCACTATTACAGAGATAACAAACAGTAACTCATTAATCCGTGGAAATGTGACAGTATACTTGAGTGCAGTAGTTTTCTCAGCACTTGTGTTATTTTGAAATCTTGAATCAATTGTTTACAGAAGCTCTTCACTTGTGTTCACAGCAGTAAGTGCTCTACGTCCCAGTGAATCTCCAATAATTCCTAGTGTACAGCATGTACAAAATAGCAGTTTGTTTTATTTAAACGATAAATACCAGCACACATAACGGATAAGTAGTTCATGATGAGCAGAAAACATGACTTTTCAAACAGAACAAGCACTTTGTGTTTGTTGATAAAGCTGTAACTTTCAGTCAAAATTACACAACAGTAACTCTATTACAAATCAGTTCCAAACACAACAGGGGAAAACACTTTGTATGCATCACAAATCAAGTAAAGTATGTAGGCATAATTGCATAGAAAATAAAAGTTATTTAACAGAAAAGCCCATACATCAGTAACTGAAACTGCGAATTAAAACATAAGATGGTGCCCCAGGGGGAACACTTAGCACAAAGACACTACAGACGGCAAGTCTATGAAGACCAGACTACTTGACCAACGACAAAAAATGCAAGTCTCTCTTCAAAAGTTGCAGGGACAAAGTGAAAAGTTAATGATCAGAACCATTGTGCATTTTAAACTTTCTTGTGACCTAAAAACCTATCCAGCTTTCCAGGGAAATTTCTGGTTTTCAACGGAAATGTTTTATACATTGCATTAGCATCAGATCTGATCCCCTAAAAGGTGAAAAAAATAAGTGTAAAAGCCTTCCAAGAAAACAAAAATTGTACTTTCATTATTATACAGTAATCATAATATCTAGTGTGACCATCAAAAGGAAACACTTCCTATTTTGTTTCTGCACAGCAGTACCCAACTACTTAGCCAAAACAATAAATAATAATTGCAATGTATTACTAAAGTGGACAAATTAAACAAAACTCACTGAGCAATAAGGGAGAAGAGGAGGCTCCTCAATACCATGCAAGTCCTCAGGCTGACAGCTCTATGCAAGGGACACCACCACTTGCTGTTGTGTGTAGCAGAAACAGCACATTTATTCTCTCACAAGTAAACCGGATTCTACCTGTTTTGTCAGTATATATTTGGAGTAACTCTAGACATTCAACAGCTGAAATGAGAATACAATTGAACCAATAATTGTTGCTCATACCAAGGAAAACAGAGGAACAAGTACAGCCTTACAGAAGCCCCAAAACTGAAATATAACTTGCTCTCAAGGTCTTATAGCCCTACTTGACAGACATCGGATTGGAAATTAAGAAACACAGACCTACGCAGTTTTACTTCTATTAGTTCAAGGTAGTATTTCATCTTTGTCTCAGCTTCCTCACTTTTAAAATGGGGTTAATAATGCTACAAATCTTTATACAACACCTTGAAATACACAGCCCTTTTTTAATTGGAAGAAAAGCTACATATTAAGTTTATAAAATATCATTGTTGATGAAACAGCCTGTGTTTTTTAATTTAATGTTTAAACAGCTTCACTGAAGTCTGAAGATCTTGATTTATTTCTGATTTTACAAATTTTAAACAAAGGCTTTTCGTGGAGATGTAATTCATGAGTGGAACATTTCATCAAATATACTTTTGTTAAGTGTGGTTGAGCAGGCACATTACTCAAGGTCATAAACTTTAAGTCAAATCACAGGCAACTGAACAGCTCCTGTCCTTTTTCTATGGTCTCCATGCCTACCACAGAAGGCTAATTATTTTGCAACAAAACTTGAGAAGTGTATTTTTTTCCTCTAAAGCCGTTATTTGTTCATTGTTTCACTATTTCTGCTTCCAGAGCAGCTTGTCTGAGTTCATATTTTCCCATCAGAACCATGGTGCTTGATCCATCCGTGCACCAGCAAGAAGAATCATGCTGAAGGTAAATTACATCCTTAAGAAGCATTAATGTTTGATTGATGCACAATTTAAACCACAACAAAAGAAAACGTCAATACAGAGTTCAAAAGTCAAATAAGAATCAGAAGTATCTCTCAACTTGCCCAGGCTGTGGATCTTCCAAAGTTAAAGTCCAGCTCTCTCAATTCTTTGTATTTTCTAGAAAATTAAGAATAATGTCTACTACCAATTTCTGTACCTGCACCCTGATTATGGCTACTTTTGGCCCACAGTATCTACTAGCTACCTGTATGCGTTTCTTCCATAATTTAGATCAAGAGAAATTTTCTACCTTGTGTCTGTTATTTTGCAAAAGAGCCCATAAGAATATTCTCTGGGATATGTACATACACTATTTCAATATTTTTCTCCAAAGTTGTTCAAAAGGAGAGCAAAATCTTGACATTATTTTTTTCTTTAAATTTTAACTGAAAAAAAAAAAAAAAAAAAAGGATTAATATAAAATGGGACATGACATGAGCCAACAGCTGCTACTGCCATAGCATCAAAAGTTAGAAAGAAAGGACATAATCTACGGAGCATCTTCCTCAGTACAGTTCTATAGGGTACCCTCACCTCATACAGCTGAAGATCGAGTGTCACTAAGGGCAATGAAGAACAGCTTGCAGAACTCTGCCAGTTACAGTATCTTGCTCTGCCAGGAACACCAAGTGCTTTGAAATGGGGAAAGTCTTTGTCACAACATGATATTCAGAAGGTACCAGAAGGAGAGAGTGAAAAAAGAAAAACTGTATTTGCTAAAAAACTTGATCTTTTTGTGTCCTTGCAACAAAAAATGCTAGAAATTAAAGAGAATTATTAGAACATCCAGGGAACATCTCAATCTGAGATATTTCCTGAAAGTATGTTTTCAGTTACCTTTCCATACTGTTTTACAGGTCTTAGAAATTAGGTAACCACCAGTTTTCTTCTGAAGATTAATCTCCATCTGAGAACGAACACAATGGATCAAAACCACACAACTATGACAAGAAATTAAAAAAAAAATTCAGGTCATTAACAACAGGCTGTTGGCTGACCTGATATCCAACCTAAAATCAAAGACACTGCAAGAGCTCCAGGAGATCGTCTTATACTGGTGGTAAACAAAAACGCCAGAGTTCTCTTTACTGAGCTGCCATAAACTTGCTGACAACTTATTTAATGTCTCTAGCTCTCTATTCCATGTCTTTGGAACATAGGTGATACCTTCCTTCACCGGGGTACAAAAGGATAAACTCCATCTGCTTGTGAAACATTCAGGCATTAGCAGGAGGACTGGCACTACAAAATGTCAGAGAAAAGACTTGAAGCAGTTACTATCCATTATATTCATAGTTACATAATAAATATAGCAATAAAATTGACATATGAATGTACAAAAATTCAAACTGTCTTCTCCAAAACACCATGTGGTAACCTCTGCCTTGTACAGAGACAGGCACAGATTGTGGTGAGTTATTTAAGTATCTAAGCTGTTTAAATTAAATCTTACATTGAATAGATTACTTTTGTCACTTCTATTTTTTCTTTAATTATCAGTGTAACATTGGCAGAAAGAGAATCCTGCAAAAATAAATAGTTTCCTCATCTAAGCAAAAAATTAAATGGTTATGAGGAGTAAGGATCTAGATGTCCAGAAAGCCATGATTACTATCCATTTTTAGGACAAGTTCCAAGATGTGCTGACATAAAAAACAGAAGTCATGGAAATATGGAAACAAAAGTCTCAGGGTATTGTTTTGTACTAAAATAGATATTTCTATTTTTAGGAAAAAAACAAAACCAAACCAAAAAACAACACAAACCAACGAACGTATCGCTGAACTGTGACTGGTCTGGAAAAGGGAGTTCCCTGACTATATAAGATTTGTCAGCTTCACCCAAAATAACGCAAGTGAGGTTGGTTGTTTTTAACATCTGTCAGGACCAAGTGACCCTGTTAAGGGAGTAAAAATTATTCTAGTCTCTTCTGTTGTCCTGAAGCTCCTATTTTATCTTAGTCACTTCTACAGTCTAATCTTTCACAAGAACCGCCGAATCCAACCTTTTAAGTTGTTTTCTACCCCATGTTCTCTTTTTTGAGCATGTCCAAGGGAACAGCACTCACACATACTGGAAAAGGGGTTCCTGCACGCTGTGCACTGCAAAGAAAAAGCCTCACCCCCCTGAAACACTTGGGATGAGAAAGGATGTCATATACCAACCCACATGCCTGAACTTTGCTGTTCAGGAAATCAGTGATTAAAAGTAGTGTCATAATATACATCTAAAGAAATAAAAAAAGAAATAGCACATTTTCCTTCTAGATATATGTCTGGTAAGAAAAGAGAGATCAGCAACTGCAGTGGGATACAAAGAGCTAGTAACAAGGAGTAGCGTTCCAGGTGCTAAAAATAATTTTTCAGGACCTGGAATACACAGGGATCATACACGGCTCTCCCAAGAGCAGCTAAAATGTACGAGTTGCATTGAGCAAAAGCCCACGCTGAAATTCATTAAACCTCTTTGGACACAACACAGTGAAAGTGAAAGGTATGGATGTTCAAACTGCAGCTTCATCTTCCTCCAAGCACTACATACAGCATTTCTTTGTACAGCCTTGGCTGCAAGCCCACTGGTTTCACCACTTAATGCTGTGACGTGCTGTAAAGCTTTTATATTTGTGGAAGCACATTAAGAAGGTGCCTGAAAAGCACCAGTACACAGCTGAAAAGCCACCAGCCAGTACCATCACATGTAGCATTAAGATTGATAATTAAGACACAAATAAAACAGGTCTAACAAACCTAATTTAATAAAGGAAATAAATTTGTAACCACTGCAATTTTTCTCCTTTCATGACCAAATATGGTACACTGGATCAGCTTTCAGCTCTCAGAGCAAGGCTGGGGGAAGGGGAAAGACTCGTTTAACAGTTGGTCCCATTTAGTCATACAAAGCTGGAAAGAGGCAAAAGTGTAATAATTTAGCAATGAAGAAACTCCAAAGACCTAGAAAAGCATGGCAGCCTCCAGAGATGGGGTTTGCCAAAAGGCTATTTTGGGGACAGATAGGGCTACAAAGCTGCTATTAAGCTTCAACCCTTAAAATAAGCCCATAAACTCAGAAAATATTTATCTGGAAGGGTGGCAGCCCAATAAAAGTTTTATGAATGTTTTAAAACTGCCCTGTCAAGGGGCTAGCTGCTCAGTCACCTCCCTCCTGCCTAAAAAACAACACATGCAAGTAAGCGGGC
>NW_010336395.1:92718-103192 GCF_000700745.2 Antrostomus carolinensis | reverse complement strand
CCACCCCAACTGTCCCGCCACCACTGCAGACGGGCGTCTCTAAGCCATCCCCTTCCTTCTCCCCTTTTCTCCAAGATCTTTTTCCCTCCCCTGTTAGCTACCACCTGTTGGGAAAGGGGGAGACAAAAAAAAAATCAGTATATATAAATAAGAGACACCATGGGGAAATACAAAAGCAATCTGGTTTTCAAGTCAGGGCAGCCTGAAAAATGGCTCTGCAGCTCCTGCACCCCCTCTCATGAAGCCAGCAAAGCACACACACCTCCCCGACTGTCCCGCCACCACTGCAGACGGGCGTCTCTAAGCCATCACCTGCCTTCACCCCTTTTCTCCAAGATCTTCTTCCCTCCCCTGTATAGCTACCACCTGTTGGGAAAGGGGGGGACAAAAATAAATCAGTATATATAAATAAGAGACACCATAGGGAAATACAAAAGCAATCTGGTTTTCGAGTTTGTATTTCTAAAAGCAACTTGGATCCACAGGTCGTGAGAACATACGGTTCGTGCTCCTTAAATGAACCCGTCACTGTTAATTTGGCACAGAGACGGACAGCGGGCCAAGTGTAAAGCAACAAAAAAAGTCCACTTTGGACTGCCATACGTCCCATTTTTCTTAACACTTAAGGTTTAAGAGGAAAATCAAGCTGAAGTAATGCAAAGACAGTAAACGTAAGTAAAAGAATATAAAATTCATTTATGAAACTGTGTGAAGCCTGGAAATGCGAGACAGAAAAGGGATGCTGCTGCTCCCTCCTGCCACACATTTCTTCCTTTCTTATCTCCCCACCATCACCAAATCTGAAACTCCACACAAAGCTCAGCCAAAGGAAGCTTGGCACCTTCCTTGGAATCCAGAGGGGGAATAATCACAGGCAGCAAAATCAAAATGGGATGGAAGATTAAGAGCCAGCAACCAACAAAATACTGTTTGCAGCCACCAGACTCTCACTGCTCACATACGGAATTGTTTCCACAATAATCAGGTCCAACTATTATGAACACCTTTCAGAAAAAAATGAACTTCAACTTCTTCACAGTCATTCCACTCTTCCTAGGCAGCACCACCCTATGTAGCTCGTTTAATTTCTTTTTTCGAGTAAAATATTTAGACTTAAAACCAACACAAAACTCCCAAACAAAAATACCCCAACCTCCTGGCAGAACAAAGCCACCCGCTCTTGAGGCTGAGGGTCTGACACTCACTTGTTTAATGGAACACATGCGACTCCCAGGGCTGGCAGTGACGTGAGGCTGTGGCCACTCCAAGGGATGGACAGATGTTTCCTGTCACCAGTGTCATGTTTGCATTGTTATAGATATTTTTTTAAATGTATTGTGTTACTCCATCTATCTTAGAGAATTGTCTGTCTTGTAAAATTATTTTAATTATGTTATTTTTCTTCTTGTTATCTGTATTATCTAAAATTATCTATATTATTATAATCTTAGTTAAAACACTGTTATAAACATTGTTGCAAGTCAGATGGAGACTCACAGACATACAGATACACAGATGAATAATTTACAACTGCTCCAAAATGCTGTAACATGATTTTGTTTCCCCAGCACACTTCTCTGCCAAAAAGGAAAAAAAGACTAGAGGAACTAGGTTCAATCTGCCTTCCTCCAGGACCTCAAAGCAGCAGTTCTCCTGAAGATGGCACAACGTCGTCCTGTATTTGAAGCCTTGTTTGCCACTTCTTTCTGGGGGAGCCGAGCAGTTACTGAGCCAGAGTTTGGCAGGAGTAAGTGCTCTGTTAGATTAAGTTTCAGCATAATGTTCTCGATAGGAATCGGAGCACCATCCCTAAAGTGCAACGGGAGGGTAAAACGCCAACCATCAAGACGGATGGTTTGTTTTTATTTTTATAGAGATTTTCTAAACCTCAACTTTCACCTCTTAGCCCCCTCCCCCTCCTGTTCTCAGTCACCTCCAATAGCCCATCTGTCTGCTTCATTTAATAGAAACCTATATTTCCCAGCTAATGGATGCATTTGGCTAAGAAGATAATCTCTTTGTGTTCGCTTCAGTTGTCACATTCCTGTTATCATATTAATACTGATTAAATACGAAACCCAACATTTAAGTCAGACCCCACACATTATTTAAAAGCGACAAGATGTTCATATTTTAGCACTGTGAAACCTCAGCCAGCAGGGAAGCAACCTCCCCCTCCCACTCTGAACACCTCACCTTTCAGCTGGGATGCCACCCATAGGGATTTTTACAGGACAAGATACTTCAATAGCACTGTCCTATTTGAGACCACCGAACAAAGTTTAGGTTGGCTGAAAAGCTCTAGGACTGGTACAAACCTAATACAAGAAAACGATGACACTGCAGGTCAAGCAGCACGATGCTGGGGGTTACAAGACAAGGAAAGGTCAAGTACAGATCTCAGCACTCTCAGAAACATCCAGTGGCGATTCACAGCCCAGGTCTGTGCCTCAGTTTCCCCTGTCTGTATGCAAGGATATTTCACAAGCTGTGATGTAGGCGTGCAGCTACTTTATTAATGTCTGTTTGGGTCCGCATGGCTACAGACTGGAGGTGCTACAGAAAAGTGAACTACAAATCTCCAGACATCAAATCAGCAAAAACTAGTTCAGCAAATTCTGGGATTTAAGCCAACTTCATAACATGTCACATTTTAAAAGCAACCAGTCACACACATGATAAAGCACACTTCCAACCCTGACCAACATCATCCTCAAATTCTACAACAACTCCACTCATCAGAACTACATTGCAAAGAGACCCAGATGAATTTGCACAGTTCCTTTCTCACTTCTTCATGCAACCATCACCAGTCCCCATGGAGGAGGAAGGCTGGGATATGATAGCCGTGAAAATGAACCGCATGGGACATGTTCTAACTCACAGTATTGTTTAACACGTAGTACATTGCAAAGAGACCCAGATGAATTTGCACGGCTCCTTTCTCACTTCTCATGCAACCATCACCAGCCCCCATGGAGGAGGAAGGCTGGGATATGACAGCCATGAAAATGAACCGCATGGGACATGTTCTGATTCACAGTATTGTTTAACACGTATCCATCACTAATTTTTAAATAAAAATTACTAAAATGGTTACTTATTTATTCAGAGTTTATCCTATTCAATTTAACAGACTAGCACTGCCATTCAATAGAAGCACAAAGAACTAAAACTTAACCTCAAAGTTCTGGTGAAATCAGTCATGCATGTCCCTGACTTTTCAAAACTGCAATTCAATAAGAGCCTAAGTTACATGTACTAGTCATCTTTGTGTGAAAACATCAAGTCTGAGAATGGAAGCACAGTAATTAGTTACATATACCACATGTGCAAATTATTTATGAGTTACTGAAGACAAACCCAGTGTTCCGATCACACCCACCTTTCCTACAGTCTAGCTACAGGCTGCAGATGCTCCACTCAGCCAGTACCTTTCCTAAAAGGAGATGCAACACCTCCTGAGCAACTTCGGAGCAGATGAGGTTATACCATGGTCAGGAAAGCTCCCCTGGGACGTCAAGAAGGCTAACCTAACCTTCTGAGATCCATATAAACAAACAACTGAACATGGAGAGCCTTGAACTGAGGGACTGCTGTTTACCTAACCCCTGAACTGCAAAAGACATCAATCCCTGCCTTATTAAAGAAACGCATACGCCAGCCAGGCATGCCTGCTTGATCGGCTCTCTCCCGTTCACAGCTTCTCTGGGGTCGGAGGAAGTTCCAACAGGCCCCGTTCCACAAATAAAATCCTTCTGGCTGGCGATAACCAAATTGTATTAAGACTGGCTCAGACAGCTTCAATTAGAAATAATCGGCAGGGGTGGACTGAAATACCCTCCCTCAATTTGCTTACAGCTGGTCTTTTCCTCCTTTTCCATCCCAAACCAATTCTAACTACCTCATTCAATGGAAGTAGCAGGGAATCCATAACATGCTTCCACTTATTATATGTGTAACCCATATGTGTGTGTGTGTGTCCTGAAATCGAAACCGTATCTAATATAAGAGAAAAAGCTTTAAGTATAGGGAGAATCAACAGGTCTTTAACAGGAGACTCACAACCATCAGTAAGCAAAACCAGGAAGCTTCAGATTCCGCTTCACACAGACCCTTCCCCCATGTTTACAGGATTTCTCTCTCTTTAACCACCCTAAAAGCAACTATTTGTATAGATTACAAATCCATCCTTTCTTTATGAAATTTAGAGAAAGTAAGGTTATTCAGCCAAACTCATTTGCAAAACTCCACAGCACAGTCCCCTTACATATCAGTATTCTTTCTGTAAGATTCTGAGCTTTAATAAAGATGTTTAAAAATCTGTTGTTAATCTACCTATAATTTTTTCCAAATGCCACATAAAATTGATTTTTTTTTTTTTCCCCTGTGCTTATAAGAAACAAGTTCTAAATGAGAATCACTCCTGCTTTTTGCTACAGCATACATTTACTCTAAAACCTAATCAAATATGCAAAAGTACAAACTAGTGAAATGCATGATGATCAACTGGACAGAAATAATCAAATTATTCTATTTTCAAAGGTATGAGAAAATAATTTCATTTTTTTCATAGGAATAAATTGGTAAATATTAAGAGATACATATTTCAGGATTTTCTCCAAAACTTTTAATTTCTATTTGGCCTTCATATGGTTTAGTCAATGGAAAAGGGTTCTTAAAATATTCAACTTCTAAAAAGAAGAGTGACTCAAGACAGAGCCTGAGTCATTAAATACTTTCACTTAAAGTAAAAAAATAAAAATGCTGATAATTTATTGAATAAGTCAATCTTGCTCTGAATGTGCACAATTTCAAGACAGAAGAATAAAAACACAACTAAAACCAATTACATTATGTTCTCAAACTACTTAGAGCATAACAAGGAAAATATTAAGAAAAACTAGGGAAAAAAGTCAGGGATTGGGGAATCAGGCATCAGTTTCCACATGAACTCCAGAGGGACTATAATCTTCGTACATCTTCTGAGAAGGTACTTGTGAGAACAGTCGATTGTAATGAGCCATGAAAAGAAAATCCTCAGTTCATGATATACAGTCTGCTCCTGGCAGCAGGAACTTGCATTCTTTAGCACATTTTCAGTCCTTGAAAACGTCTTCTTCCTCTCATGCCTGTAGTGTTACCTGGCATTCGCTGCTTGGCACAGCTCATGTTACCATTGTGCTAGCTTGAAAAGATAATTCATTGCAATCATAAAGAAAACAAATGCATATTCTTTGTGTTGCATTCATATTATAATACCAATCCTGATGAGATGATACTTTAGGCAGTTCCTTGCCTAACACATCCATACTTTAAATGGTCAAATTAGAAAGAGGGAATGTTATTCTTCTTTCACAGATGGAAAACTGAGACAGTAAACAAATGCATTCAAAAGTAAATATGTACCTGGCAGCAAAACCATGTACTAAATTAAAAATTCCGCAGGTGCACAGCAAAGGACTGTTACCATGCAATGTTCTTCATTTACATACAAAGAGACAGTTTAGGATGAAACAACAAAGTAATTGAAGGGATGGCACAGGTTCCTTTTCATGGTTCAGAGTTCTGTAGTTATTAATATATTTACTTTATAAAAAACAAAAAGCAGCTGAGGCTGCTCAGGGCTATGTGGGTAAGGGGGGTTGGCAGAGGAAGGGGAGAGCAGAGAGAGATGAGGGTAAGACATAGAAAAAAATGGAACCAGGTAGCTCATCAGTTGTAACAGGAAAGAACAGGATCTTTAAATTACCAAATTGTCTTGATTTCCTAATCTGGAATAGTCGGGGGGAAAAAAGGGGAAAGGGGTGGGGGGAATTGAGGGCTCAGAGGTTTAAAAAACTATTATGATAAAGCCCACAGCACAAAAGCACACAATATGGAATTCTTGTGATTGAAGTTACAACCCCAGATATTAGATGAAAGACTTTTCTAAGCAGGATGATGGTTTCCTCTACTTTACCTATAACATTTATTCCAGGTATTGAGTACTTTAAAATATTTTCTGGGGCTTTTTTTAATGCAATAATACTGTAGTTACAGGCAGGAAATACTTTTGTTGCTTATGTATAATATCATACAAAATCATGTTACAGCAGAAACCCCCCACCCATCAAAACAGGCCTATTGAAGCTCCAGTTATTTCCTATTCTTTATTAAACACTGAAATCCCTTTGTGAAAACACAAACCAAAGACTGCTTTACACAGACTTCCTTGAAATCAATGCACACTATTAAGAACAACTATATTTTTGTCCTCAAACTCAAAACATGGATCAGCCTCTCAAGGTTAATGTCCTTGTCACACGACCGTTCTCACATCCACTAAGCACTGGCCACAGTTTTGAGTCAATACTTCAAATAGCCTACAATTTGCAAACCACAAAGCTCTACGCCTCCAGGAAGCCCCCATGGTGTATGTTTTCACTCAGACTTCAAAAAGCTATCAGAACAAACACTGGTGGAAAGGGAAGGTGAAAGGCCCAAGGGATGAATGATCAAAATCAAGTAAATAAGCACAAACAGTTTACAGAGAGGGAGAGAAATTTCATTGCAAGAGGGCAATCTGAATGCATGAGCTACCCTTGTGGAGACATTTAATAAGATCAAAGTTAAATTACATAAAGGCTTGGAAAATAAGTATTTTCCACCCAAATACTGCAAAGCCATGAGTGAGGACTGTAACACCTAGAGACAGCAGCATCCCATTTGGCACACAAGAAAACAGAAATAAGGATGAAGGAAAAAAATTCCTCCTTTGCTACTGTATAAATAAACTACAGACTTGGAAACACAATCTAGATCTCATGGCTTCCACCTCCTTGCTCTACATCAATAAGAAGGCTCTTGTAGAAAGCTGCCCACTAGAGGTAGGACAGAGTGAGCTCTTCATGAACAGCTTTCCCTGAAATCCTGTGCCCCAACTGTGCACAGAATGCTTCATGGTGATCTCTCACCAAAACGAGTAGTCCTTCAAAACAAAAACCCACTTTAAACTTCTGAAGAAGTAGAGGCAGCAATTAGAAAACGTGCAAGTCCCCACCATGTTTTTTGGTGCATTTAACAAGCATTTTAAAAGTACCATGTGTTTTGGCAATTCAGTCCCATAACTGAATCCCTCACGTTTAGCTGTACTGACATCAACTAATTCCTTACCAAGAAAAAGGACTTTCCTTCCCTGAAGGACAACATGTAACAGAGCAGCAGTGAACTTCACCAAAACTGATAGAAATGCTAATTTTACTGTTATCAGACACATATATTTTGTTAATCTGCAGAAGAAACTGGACTTGGTTCCTTCAGTATTTTTTCCAAGGCACACAGTGAAGCATCCCAAACCTGTAGTGGAAAGTATAAGGGTTCTTATGTTGAACTAGGTGAGAATTAAACCAAAACCAGATATTCCTGTTTGCTCTAGGAGATATAAGGTATTACAGGATTATTATTTTTTTGGTGTGCTAAGGTTGCTAAGTCAAACTATACAGACACACAATAAAAACCACTGCTAGCTATATTCTTTCTCGAGAAAAAAAGAAATGTTTTCACACTTGAAACTACAGCAAGAGTGTATTGAATTTGCAAAATGAAACACCTAAAAAGGACAACAAAAAACCAAACAGAAGGTAGCATATGCATCCTGCTCTTGTGTGCAAGATGTAGTACACTACACTTCTGTAGTATTTCGTGAATGTAAGAGTGATCGTGTTGTTCCATGCCATGTTCTCATCCAAACTGTTTGCAATTTCAGCAGCACAAATCCAGTCAAGTCAAAATTAAATGCAGAATTTGGTCTGTAAGGAACAGGATAGTTGGTCTGCAGTGTCTGTGGCAAGGCGTCTCCACTTAAAGTAAAATATATCCTAAATGACAAAAATTACAAAGCAGCAAAAATTTAAAAAACTTGAATATAGGTCTATTCTGCTTGCAACTATCGCTTATGCAAAATAGGGTAGGATCACTTTTATAGGGGAAATAAGTTTGTTCATTTCCTCATTTTGAATATTTCATTTTGCCACCCAACACTGTTCTTTCTCCCCCTCTTTTTCTTTCAAAAAGGCAGTCTACAGTAAAAGAACTCAATTTAGCAAGGGATTTCCTAGGCACGTTAGGGAAGACTCACGACAACCTGATAGAAGCAGTTACACAACAGGAGTATGAAGTTGAAAGATACTAGATAATTAAGAAAAAGTCACTGGATAAGTTAGTGGTGATGTGATGGCAAATACAAGCTCAGAACACAGCAGCTTGTTCAGCTGCATCAGTTACAGACACATCTTGCCAGTGATCGAGACTCTGCAATAGGGTCCAAGTAGTTCACAGTTGCTGATATAACTATTCAAAACGCAGCAAAGCAGCAGCCCTAAATATGTAAGATGCTTCTGTTCTCCTTGAGAATTCAACTTCCCACAATAACTACATTCCCCAAAATAACAAAGCCTGGATTAACTGGAAAGACTTATGACCACAAGAGACCCTACACAGACGTAAGGTTACAATGCTCAGCAGCACTAGCAGCTCGCAGGGTTACCACAAATCTCAAGATAAGTGCACTTCTTTTGAAATCCCAGATCTTAAAAACATGCAACTGAGTGCAAATCTCAGTTTGTTTAATTTATGTATCTAGCTCTTGCAGCTTAGGAGAATCTTCTATACATGATCTGAGTTTATCTAAGAAAAGAAACAATCTTTACAGAGTTTTGTGTTTTTCTTAATAAAAGAAAAGGCAATCTTTGGGGGCTTACCATTGTGAGTACTTTTGGACAGCTGACTACCAATGCCACTGCCAACTGAAGTAACAACTCAGTTTCAAAATACTTGTAAAAACCCGCAATCATCTCCCAAGTTCTCCCTACACAATCAGATCCACATTTTATCCTCAAATTAAGATAAACAAATTCTAACTATAGCATCTTTCTGTTTTGCAACAGGGATCTGAAACTTGACTTTAGGATACTAGTAGCATGCTGTTCTTGGAGGAGAAAAGGAAGCTGTTAATTAGCATGTACTTGGAAAAAGATTCTTTTGGCAACTAAATCCACTACAGCCTCCATCTGCAGAGGGCAATCTCAAGCACAGAGCTAGACTGGATTTTCCCTTCAGCCCTGCCTTTTAAGAGGTCACAATATAACAACACTAGAGCATCTACAAGTCAGAAACAAATTCCCTCTACCCTGCACACCACTACAGCAGTCCGAAACCACTGGCAGAAATACTTGAAGGCAAAATAAGCTGTTGCTGGCATAGGACTTCAAAGATCAAAAAAAGATGGGCAAGGGGCAGCAGCATCAGTAGCAGACTGGAATAAAGAACAGAAGCAGAAGGGAGACATGTAAAAGCAGTAGCAGACAGTAGTCAAAGTGAAGTGGGGCTCAATGCAAATTGGAAGCTAATATTAAGGGAAGAAAATCTAAGTGATCTTCAGGTAGGGGGATTTTTTTTCTTTCCTCCCAAGTGGTAGAAATTCTGCAGGAGTAAAGATACCCATGCTGTGGTCAAAGAAATCTCATCTGCTAGAATTATTTTTCTTTTCTTAAAATATTTTTTTTTCCTTAAATCACACAAATAATTAATTTTGTATTTACAGCAGGACTTCAATGAAGTGAAAAAAAAAATAAAGGAGTTGATTACTCACTGAGGAGAACAAAATAGTACAGGACAACAGGTCAATTACGAAGCATCACTCAAAACCAGCAATGTTTTCCTCATGCATGTCATTGTGGGGAATGCAATCTTGTAACTGGAGCTCACATCAGAATGCATCTGCACAATGGAGAACTAATTAAGATATTCTTTTTTATATTCCAAAGTTTAAAATGCTTAACTTCATCACCTTAATACTCCTGGTTTTTCAAAGTAATTTTCTTTAGATTGAGGCATTGTCTACTGCTTATTGCTTTCAAAATACAAACAAAAAGCTCACAAAAACAAGCTTTACAGAGTAGAAGTAATAGAAATAATCACCTGAGCATGAACACAAAAGCCAGCAAAGCCCAGAGTTAAAGTTGGGTTTGCTTTAATGCTAAGCTCACAGTATTGCAAGTATAAGGTGCTTTGCTACTCAGGGTAGGCAGAAGCATTCAGTATATGTTGCTCTTTACCACCATTTAATGATTGGTCAGAGAGCAACACGACTTGTTCCTGAAGACCACCCATAGCCCTAGCTTCAAGGACACTGCAACCGTCATTGGTGTATGTGATGAGTAGGGAAGAAACACAGATTACATCATATAGTGTAGGACCACCAATGATCCTTCCATTGCCTTAATGACACTTCCCTGCAGCTCCTCTTGCACAGACATAAAATGGGTGTGTGAGACAGAAGAAAAAAAAGGCTTCATCTCATTCTTTTCAATTACCCAGGAGACCACCATGTAGCCTATACGGTACCCAACACAAGGGCTTACACAAGAGCTGACCTTTTTCTTCCTCAGAAGCAAACACTGCTATGTCACCTGGTGTCTGATAATTTCATTGG
>NW_010336395.1:49460-92684 GCF_000700745.2 Antrostomus carolinensis | reverse complement strand
GCAATGCAACTTGATATCCAAGAGTCAACCGCCCCCATGAGCACACCATCTACTCTAGTATGCAACAACCAGCTGCCTCTCAAACCCATCTTACAGTCAACACGACCCTTCAAAACTCTAAGTTCAGAGATTTACTTGTGCAATTCTGCCATTACAGTCAAGACCAGGATCTATTTATATTAACATGAATGAGGCAGCCAGCCAGTTAATACATTAACACTTCCTTGACTTCTGTTTTCATTCAGAAGAAATGTGCACAAATCTTGACTTTGATTCCACAAAAAGAACACCCAAAGGTGAGTAAGTCTAGATACTCCGTTCCAAAGGTCAATATGGGCTTATAGGATGCCACCACTTAAAAGGCAGGTTTGATTCCTTCAGGCCAACCTTTTTGAATAAATGCAGTACAAACTCCTAGCTCCTATGTGGTCACCAGGACTTTCACATTGCTACAGTTTAATCCGCTCAAGAGGGGATCATACAGGGAAGTGATGCTTCCCTGGCAACAATCCTCTCCCAGCCTCTGTCTGTACTACACCAGCCAACTTTCACAAAAAGGAGAGAAGGAGATTTATGCTTGAAGTACCCCTTAAGGATTTTAGGTTTTGTTTGTTTTAGAGGGTAGGGGAAGAGAGACTGTGAAAGAACAAGCAGAGCTAATCTCCAGCTTTTAAATAAAACACAGCTACACAGATTTCTTCGCCTTTGGGCTTTTGTTTTTCCTCTTGACTGAAATCCTGCTCAGCCTCACCTGATACTGACAGGGATGGCAACCCACCAGACCTCTGCAGCCAACAATTTTTTATTTTCTTTTATTAAAAGAAGAGCCAGGCTGGGCAAACATGGACATTAAATGTGCCTAAATTTCATTTGGCCTAAGAGAAAAAGATTATCCTATTTTAATGCAACACAAGCAAAGAATTCCAAATGTCAAGATCTCCCACAAAAAAAGTATGCTGCTTAGTGACAGGATGTTTAATTATTCTCAATGTAATGAAAAGGTTTAGACTGCCCCATTCCTGCAGATATCAGTAAGGACTGCCCTCCAAATTACAAAGTTGGGAATTTGACATTTATCTGCAGTCAACTATTTAAAGCCTGTCTCCTACAGTTGTTTAAAAAAACCCTTGTAACTAATATTCCACAAATGTCAGCTATGTTGGTATGTTGGGAGCTACCTGAAGAAAGTGAAACACCCCTTGAATAATAAAAACAGAAATATCAAAAAACACCACAGTTAAGATACTACTGAAGGAGGAAGTTACAGAAAGCAACGTGATGCACAAATTATTTTCCTGCTGCATTTTTCCATTTTTGCATAACTCTATAATTTCCCTCATAGTGTTTAACCTTTATTCAACTTCCTTGCTTAAGTTAAGTGCTAAAAAAAAAAATTAAAAAAAAAAAATCAAACCTGATTTGAATCCCACTTTTAAACTCACAATTTTTAACTGGAATTTAAATGATGCAGAGCAGTGCTGTTCACCCACAGCTCTTACATCAAAGCTTCCCCACTATGTCACTTAACCACTCTGCAAGCCCATGTAGGATCCCATCCAATGAAAAAAAGTATGTGGCAAAATATTAAAACATCAAACCACAAAGACACACCATCTCTGCAATACGCTAAGGGGGGAAACACGTATTCAGCATTTCTACCCTTAATTTCACAAAGAAGAATACAAGAGATTCTCAAGAATAAAAGACACTTTATGTCATCTTATACCAAGACTTCAGGATGCCAGAGGCATTGTGTCCCCTGAAATAGGGAGGACATCTAGTTATTACTTCAGAATAGACCTTTAATGGCACATTCAACCCCTCTACCACAACAAGCAGTGGAAATAATGATAACAGACTTGCTCTCTCCTATGCAGTAACACTTATGAATGCAAGGCAAAAAGTTACTGGCAGCAAAAGAGAAGGTCACAAACAAGTTTGTCTTCACCTGTTGTAAGAAACTTAAAACTACCATTATTCTGTACAGGTAAGAAGAACAGCAAAGTAAAAAAGCTCATATTCTAATATTCTCATTTGTATCTCTTCTTATGAAAGGTGTGCCTTTTATTACATTTGCTCAATTCAGAAATGTGTTCAGCTGCTATGAGTGTTAGATATGCACTGCTTCTTTCGCATTAAGAAATAAAGTAGCTTTTAACTCATCTCATACAGCAATTTTTACTGTATCGAGTCAAAAAAAGAAGAAAAGAATTGCAGTCAAACACACCGCAGTGCCTCAGAAAGGCCGAACACTTTGCTAGCAACTCGATGGTACAGACAGACAGAAGGGAAAATGAACTATGCCTGAGACAGCACATATGCTCCAGTTTGATTTTAAAAGTCGCTACATTTTACAATAATTAAACACAAGACAAATGCAACTTGCCAAAACCAATTGAATGGGCATATCTAGAGCCAATCTTTTAAAAGATGTCATGAGACATGTCAACAGATCATGATTTTGCAAACCAAGCAGAGTTTTACAGGGTCAATTCTTGGGTGAGAGACAGTTAAACAAAATCCACAATTAGCACTAAGTTATTCAAACAATTCACTGAACTTTCCTCTGAATTTCTTATCAACTGGCATGACATTCTTAGGTGCAATGTATGTTGAAATAAGCATTTTCCAAAGACTGTCATTGTTAGCTTTTGTCTTCTTTAGAATAAGATACTTAAACATACAGTTCTTGCCTCTCCAAACTTGTTCTTGATTTTGAAGGTGAACAATACTTTTCACTCATTTACCTTGACTATATAATGCAGTGTTCCCATTTACAACTAAAACAGCTGCCACACATCACCCACCTCAGCAAGAAGCACTTCATCAGTAGCTCGCTTGCTCATACACACACTAACATCACTTACAAAGCACTGTAGTTTAGATTGCCTTTCAAATCCTGTTTGTTTTTAAGTAGCTTGTTAAACTAAGCAAAACTCTCTTGTGAGTTTAGAGATTATGTCCCCCTTTTTATGTATTTGATCATACAACCAGTCTGGAAAGTAAGCTTCATCTTGTCAATTAATAAGCCTTGAAACTGTTTCCTCAGTTAAAGTACCAACAGCTTCAAAACACAGCCCTACAGAACAGCAGATCTGCCAGCAAACACTTTCTTTTTTTTTTTTAAACTAGATGCTGCTGCAAACAGTCTAGAAAGTAGGTTATACCTTCTAATTCAAGCAATAAAAGTGTGCCTGAACACAAAACCAGAAACAAGATGAAAAATACATTGTCCTACTTTCCACCACCCTGCTGCCTGTCTGATTTACCCTGACACAGGCACTAGCAAACATCCAGGCAAACTACACGAGCGTTCTTAGAATGGAACTACATCATCTTCCTCTGCAAAGATGATCTGGCAGTGCAAGAAATCTCTGCCAAATAACATCTCTCAATAGTCAAGTTACACATTGCTTTATTTTATGTTATTAGCTTTACTTCTACCTCCTTGGACCACCCTAGGGGATTCTTCTCCATTATGTTCTTCAAATACTTGCAGATAATCATATCTCCCACTTAGACATCATTTAGCCAAGTTTCATGCACTTCTTTTCATCTTCTTTCCCTCATAAATCAATCCCTTCAGCCTTTCCAGCATTCTTGCTGCTCTTCCCTGAATTTCTTCCAAATTGCTGACATCTTTCAGCGACTGAGGAACTTCCAATTGCATGCTGTACTCTAGATGTGTTTTTTGTACTCTAAAGAAAGATAATTAAGCCTTTTCAAGAAATATTAATGCTCTAAGTCTGGAATAAATCTAAATCAGAGATTTCTTTTTTCCAGAATGCATAGCAATCATCCCTATTTCACAGAGCAGAAGAGAGTTGAGAGACATATCTGAATTATTGCTGCACACAAGCAGTGTCAGAATAAGAAACAGATCTGTGTTCTGCCATCCCCAGTCATGAGGTCCGCCAAGTTTCAGCCCACAGACAACGTAAGACAATGTTCCCAGACTGGAACAGGCAAACACAAGCCATTTCCAAATGACTACAGAACAACACTGAGGGAGCCCAACACTTGCTCCTGTGAGCAGGCACGATGCTGCAGGCTGCTGTCACCAGTGGGACCATGCAACACCCTACAATGTGTCAAGTTCTGCTATTACCTTAAGTAAGGACACAAGTCTGCAATACACCTACCTGGCTTTTATTGCTGTTATGTAGAGGTTTGTTTCTAAAACCAGCCCTCAGCTATCATCAGGTTAACTACCTGAAAAAGCTATTCCATTGCAGAGGTTAAGACTGGTTTTAAATACAAGAGGACTGACTGACTACAAGGCTAAGGCAGTCCAAGGCAGTGTTCAACTTGCACATTTCCTTCCCTTCCCTCCCACTCCAATACATTTCTGAAGGAATCATGGGGAAATAACTTCAGAAAAATTAAAAAGAACTCTTCACAAAATAAATCTCTAAGAGAGACTATACAAGGAGAGGCAAGGCTGAAGAATGGAAAGAAGAGTCTGATCAGTTAAATTTAATTAAAAAAAAAAAAAAAAAATTAAAACCCCCCAAACAGGATGCAGACATTAAAAAAGCAACACTGACCTAACAAAGGAATGTGAACTGTAGTTGACTTAAACAGCATCAGAGTAACAGCCCTCCCCCAACACACAAATCTCTGCAACACTTAGACACAAGTTTTTATGCCCTTCCAAATTCTGCAGGTTTTTGTCCCACTAGCCACACTTTAATACTCTTCATTTAAGCTAATTTAGCTCATCGCCTCTTAGTACCCAAATTTAACCCAGACTAAAGAAAACTAAGTTGTATTATTCTGCCTACCTTAGAGAGGCATTAAATTCTAGTATTCTGCTACATATTCTTTTAACTGAAAGAACAAACTATAAACGATCATCTGTTTCATGGTCTGCTGTTAAATATCAGAAGAGTATAACCAAGATTAGAGAACAACCACTATGGTGAAAGGTATAATTTCTTCCCACTAACTCAATATAGAGAGCAAAAGGAAACTTTCAAAATCTGTGTACAATTTTCTTAATGTGATTGCTTGTTCACAACTACAGCTCCTGCTTCCATCCACTACGGTGACAAAGATTCCTTATTAGGCTTCTCCCCATCCCATGAAGAATCATTTCCTCCATCCAAAATGTGGAAATGACAACATAAATGCCATCCTCATGTTGTTCTCTTTCATCATATTTTTGCCTTGGGAGATAAAAGCTACTAAGAACATTATGTTTTTAAGCAAGATATTTTGATTTTCAGCTTGAACCCTTTTCAGCATTAAGGTCATTTACACATCATTTCACCACCTACCTAAAGGCAGGCATCTTGGTGAATGCTTAAAAGCTTTTCTACAATAGAAAGTGCAAAACATACATAAATCTGGTGCAACTTCTTTCTTTAAATATGCACTGTGCTTGCTAATTAGGCTCTCAGATCTATTTGCAAAGTTTAGTATTTGGTGACAAAACTGGACTTACAGCTAGGACAGCATACAGGACGGTTTTTGTCTAGTCAGAAATTCTTATCTTGTGATAGGAAGAAAAAAGGAAATTTGCTGAGGGTCAAAATTAGTGCACTTGCACAAAGCCTCAAGTTGAATAGAAAATAGCCCATCTTCAGCAAGAAATCAGGAAACTTCAGTTATCTCTGTAGATCAATTCCTATGTGATTGTTTGCTGTCACAGATCATCACGATTTCTTTCCTCCACTTGTACAACAGAAGTAATCTTGTTCATCTCCGTAAAGAGTGTGGAGGATTAACTAGTGACAAATAGACTGAAAACACTACAGAAATACAAAGTACTCCTAGTATCGTTAAAAACTTATCCCATAATCTGATTTAAATGCAGGACCTATTATTGCCTTTTGAAATGGCTCACAACAACTTTCCTACCTTAAAACAAGGAGGAAAAAAACCCCTGTAGTAACACACTAAACTCTGGCACCCGTCATTCCCCATGCTCTAACCTAAAGAGGCATAAATCCTTGCTGTAATTCACCAAGGATAAAAGATATGTAATATAAAATACCATAAAACCAGGAGACATAAGCAATAAAAAAACCTCCCAAGACCTCAAAAAACTCATTTATCAAGTAGTTTTTTGCTTGAAGGCAAGTTAGGTAATAACATGCACAACAGAGCCAATTTAAGGAACTTGCATCCACTATACTGTATTTAATAAGTAGCTACAGGTAAAAATGATTGCAGGCTTATTTTCCTTTATTTGTTCAAAAGGGCTCTGGTGCAAATCATATGTATATTAAGAGAAGAGAGGTTTTCACAAACCTTTCTGGGCAGAGCATGATTTTGATGTTACTGACACTTAAGAAGTCATTTTGAGATTGGAGTTTGTCCACACAAAAGATGTGGCTTCAGGTCATTCAGTCTCAAAATGCAAGTCACAGCCACCATAATTTAATTAGAAGTAGTACAATCCACCAAATCATCAGCAGTCCAACTGGGTATGAGCTGATTTCAAAACTTCAGGAGACTACTGGTAGCATTCAGACTTGCAATATGGAAAGATCCTCTACATTTAACACAGATAACTAAAAGAGAGTAGATTCAGAGTAAATAGAATTAAGACTTTTTTTTTTTTTTTTTTAAACACAATGAGAGGGATGAAACACTGGGACAGGTTGCCCAGAGAGGTGGTAGATACCCCATCCCTGGAACTACTGGTTGGATGGGGTTCTGAGCAACCTGATCTAGCTGAAGATGTCCCTGGTCACTGCAGGGGGGTTGGACTAGATGACCTTTAAAAGTCCATTCCAATCCAAACTATTTTATGGTTAGTATTTGTTACCTGATAAGTACCTACCTGGAATTCGGATTTTAAATTTGCCACTTTGTCCAAAACCACCATCTATTATTCCATCTTCTCCTGTAGACAGTTTGACTTTTAGACCCATAAAAATCTGGATGTTTGTTTCCTTTTTGAACAATGAACGACCAATCACACTGTAATCATCCATCACCTGCAAAAGAAATAGGGCTTCATGAGCCTACAATCTAAAGTGACAAGACAAATTATACCTATAAGATACGCTAAGTTTGGTGACTTCTACCACCCTGCCCTTGGAAAACCATTTACCCTCAAAGGAACAGAACTCTAGATGAGTCATCTAAACTTCTGACTTTAAGACAATTTGTGTCTCAAACCATAGAAGATTATGTAAATTAATATATTTCTGCTTTCACCTCCTTTCTTCTAATCTAGGAAGAACAAAACCTGCATTAGAATATGCTGTAAAGATCAGTTGATAAAAAACTCTTTTCTGCTTTGAAATCTTTCCATGAAAGTCACTTAAGTACCTATGCCCACAAAAAGTTTATTCCTTTACTTATTCTACAGTTAAGTACATTATCACCTACATGAACATCCTCTGACTCCTCGCTCCAGAACTGCACTCCGACAGCTATACTTCCGAAGAAATGACAGAGTTACTCAGAATTTCTAAATAGAGCCTTTTAAATATTCACCTTCACATACACACTGATTTGTTAAACTAAAAGCCTTATGACCATTGTATCCAATTTTAATTTCAAGGTTTGTAACCCAGTGGGAAGAACCATTCCAAGTTGAATTCTTAATTAAGCTATCAGGAACAAGAGGCAGCAAGGTTGGTGGGTAAGGCAAGATAAACAACCCTCCCTTAGGCATTACAAAGTATAAGGTGCAGTCAAGTGAGCCTAATCCTGTAGGTGTGAATATCCTTGTATACTCAACGCCTGGAGTTACTCTACCTTGTAGCCGTGGCAAGAACATTTATTTACTTATCAGAAGAAATAAGGGGATATTACTTAAATCTTTTCAAGACTTTTTTTTTTTTTTTATGTGGCAAAAGTTGCAGCTCTTTTTCATATCTTAGGAGCAATTTTTAGATAAACCTAAGGGTTTCAAAGACCAAAGTAACCTAGACTGGTAGAGAATTATCATCGATTTTGAAACACTCCCCTTGATTCAGTTTAAATGATGACCCAAATATTGGTTTATGAAGCCACTCTCCTTCCCTGAAGCCTCTTCCATAAACAGCAGTTCAGATACAGACTCAAATCCCTAGCATTCTTCTTTAATGTTTAGTTACATATGTATGCTTCTATTTTAACACCAATCTCCATATAACAGTAAATCCAGCATCAGAAATTTAATTTTTGTTTTATTTTAAATGATGTTTACTTGCTCAGCTATAAAAAGCCTTTTTGAAAGGGCTGTGCAGTATCAGAAAGCACTGGCAGAACCAGACCCTGCCCCAGACCCCACACACATGCAGGATGAGAAATGTCTGCAGTCCCTCTGCCTTCTTTCAGGTGGAAATGACAACAGTAGAGGCAGCTCCACTCCCAGCTGAGTGCAGGGTCAAGGTTGTAGGAGAAGCATTCAGATGTCTCGACAACATTCGCTGCCTGAACATCCACTCCTTGTCTCTTCCCAAAAAGTTACATTTGTGATTTTTTTTTTTTTTTTTGCTGTGTCTATCCTCTCCCACCTCCCCAGCGAACGCTTCTTCAAAGTAGCTTGTGAACCATTAATGGTAGTATCACTGCTTGGAAACCTCTGGCTTAAATTTAAACCTGAATAATGTCTTTTACTAAAGCCAATGATAATAGGCGGTGGTAGAGGGGGAAGATAAGCTTTCAGACACGCTTGCCTTTCTTCAGGTTTGAAATGGAAGACTAACAGAAAAAGCAGCTGTTAATTCCAACCTGAAGAAGCACTTACATTCTCAAAGCATTCTTCATTCTTCCAGTTGTATTAGCTGGTCAAATAAAAATATTACTTCTTCCTATAAATCTTTTATTCCTAAAACAAGAATTTCAAAACTGAACATCCCTCTCCTTCACTGCTGGCTACATGCTTCTTACCCCTGTGTTCAGATGCTCTCTTAAACTCCAGTGAGGATCTTCTATATATCTATTTTTGTAGTTATCCCAGCAAAATGGCACAGGAAGCCAACTTTAAAGACAACATAAACATCTTTTATTTTTCCAAGAGCACTTCAAAGTTATCTTTAACTTAATTAAAAACAGAATAACAGGGTGAGCAATCATACTAGGCTAGCATGGTTCAGTTTAGAGCCTCCCCAGCAAGGCTGTCAGAAAAAAACCAAAATGATTTCTGTGAACAAGTGTTACAGCCACCACGTACCTTTGAGTAAACTGGTAACAACAACCTACAATTGATGACTGTAACAGCAACAAAGTCCATCACCATTTAGGTATGCCATGCTCACTTAATACCTTTTCATTTTAACCCCCCTCAGCTTTGTAAATAAATGTGCTTCTTAGGGTCTTGCACTTGCACATACAGTTTAGGGAAGTAACTGAAGGCTCCAGCTGCACAGTTCCTTGGTCAGCTTGTTAAAAAAACCTCCTGTAGCTGACTGACATGTTTGGTCCATATCACCGTTATTCCTTGGGCAGCTCAAAAGGCCATTAGAAAAACAACTGCTTTAGTGGCGCTGAGACAAGAAGTGATCAGTGACTTGCCCGAGTGGCTGTTTGGAATAAAACCTTTATGACCCAAAATCTCAGATCCCTACACTAAATACTATACATCATCATCCCCTCCAGTTAGCCTATCACCAATTTATCCCTGAAGACAACTAAGTAATAATAGAATACCTGACGTTACAAGAACTAAGATAACTGATCAGTCTCTGTAGTAAAATAAATGGGTGAAGGAGAGAATTGCTATGAAGATAACACCATTTTCTCAACTTTAAGAGTATTTTATAAAAGCAAAATATAACTTTTGTTTTAGTCTTGCTTTGTAAGAACCCACAGAAATGCATGTTGTTCTCTCCAACTGAAACTCAACACTTTCAATTACTTTACCAGCAATTTACCCCCAATCGCTGGATTTTAAGTTAATCCCCTTTGAGTTCTCAGAATATCTACAATGGCAATCACTTTGCCTATTAGCTGAACAGCCTTTTGGGAGATCTTTCTGCTTTTCTACCAAACATTCTTTTTTTGTCATAAAATATTATTAACTTAAAAAGCTGAATGCCACAAAGACAGTAAGGGATACACAGCCTGAGTCTGCTCTGAAGCAGCAGCAAGGGGCCTAGCAATGAAGGCAGACTAATTTTATTAACTTCAGGGAAACTTCAAAAAGCTTTAGGGCTTTAATGCCAGACAGAGACGACCCCAAAAGTCAGTTTAAGTGCTGCATAAACAAAGGATTAGGGCAAGAAAAAGCTGAAGGCTCCTTGCATTTCTTGTTTATATTGTCATATGACCTAGTGGGAGTGGGAGAGGGCTGCCTCTCTGACTTTAATCCCCCATGGTGTACAGTGGCGTTTCAGTTCACTGACCTACATTACGATAATATTTTTTTAAATTTATGGGCAGAGGTGCAGCATCAAACTCACTTAAGGACTTGAAAAAAAAAAAAAAAAGGCAGGGGGATGGGGATAAATACCCAGAAGAGAAGGCTGGTATAGCTTCCCCCTCTCACTTAGGTTAGATCAGCAGCTTAGAAAGGGATTTCAAGTTCAAAGGGAACGTCTCTGTTACTCTTGTTTTATGGCTTAGACCAGAGGACACAATAGCACCGAGTTTATGAAATATCCCTCCCCACTTGGCTTTTGTGTTTGCAGGAGAAAAGTAAGCAGCACTTTATAACCATAGGTGAAGTGTGTGCATCTCTAGTACGTAACACTTCTGCTAATACCAAGGAGTTCACAGAAAAAATTAACCGCCTCACACTCCCCACCTAAGCAGCACTTATGCTACCATATATTGTTTGCAAAATCACAGTTAATGTTACATGTGTTGGCATCCAGTGCAAACCATAGCATAATTCCACGGAAAAAATAACTCGGCAAGTTCCCTTTGAGCAGGGATAGCAAGCTATACTGTCCAGCCTGTTAAACCACTCAATTTTTTTAAGATAACTTAGAAATCACTGTCATCTGAACACCCTTGCAAACAATCCATCACACACATTTTGAGAGCAAATAACTCCATAACGTATCTGTAGAAAAAAAAAATATAAGGGGATCAGAACAGACACACACAGGAGGAAACAAAGTGGTGTCAGAATGATATGGGAAATAAGAAAAGTTTTAAGACAGGGAAAGTAAAAGTACCAAATATTAAATACCAGAAAGACACAGAGAGAGAAAGAATAACCTTTGCTGATTTAATCTAAAATTATGTGGTCTTAAATAGAAGTAAAACAATTTTTTAAAAAAGGATAAAAACAGGTCTGAGGATTATTCTCAGCAAATGGAAAAATGGCCCATTGAAACCAAAGCAGAAAACGGGTGGAGGGAACAAAAAAGAACCTATGACTAACACTGAAAATACAAAGTATTTTTATTACTTTTTTGTACTTTTAAAAAAGCACACTTGAGACATCTTCATCATGATCAGTGACAACTCATTTATTTCTAGAAAACAGCTTTGAGCACTTTCCATTTCTGTGTCAGAAATGGGAGTATTTTGGAGGCAGCAAATTCCTGTTCTTTTTTAAAATGTGGCTTCACGCATTGAGAAAATGACAGTACATGAGGCCGCAAAAAGGGAGAAGGAGAAAGGAACTGAGAGGATTTCACTGATGATTGGGTTTGCAGCTTTTCTGATTATCCAAAGATTGTTTAGTTAGAGTTTTAGTTCTAGTTTTCAGTTTAATACTGAGAACTGGGTGAACGACTTGGTACAAAGAAAGAACTATTTGGTCAGCCATGTCATCATGATTTTCCTCAAGAGCTTACATCAGCATAAAAGTATTGGAGGCTTTTTTTCTGCAGTTCCCTTGGGCAGTAGCAGCTTTCAGTTGCGTACTGGTTGCTAAAGTCCACCTTCTCAGCATCCTCCAAACGAACGAACCAAACTTCTGCCTTGGAACATCCATCCAGGAAGAGGGAAGGGAGATGAAAAGTTCATCTCCTTCAGTACTTCATGCCTCGTTACTGGTGTATTAATAGAGCAAGAAGCCATCACACAGACATCTCCACATATCCACTAACTTTGGTTTTCAGATGTTTGTTTGCAACATTTGCACAGACCTGGCACACAGCAGTAGGTCAAGTATAGTAACAGTAAGTTGATTTGTTTCTTAAGGAAACTGCTCACAAATAGCTTGGAGAAGGCAGAGAGGAACAAAGAACACAGGCTTACAAAATCCTCACTGGAAATCAAGCAGGCAACGAGGACAGGCCTGCAAAGAGCTGCCTGAAGCAACTAATGCCGAGGAAGAGGAGAGAGCTGACTCTTGACACAGATGCGCATCCCCTTCTGAAGACACCACGTGGACATACAAACATCCCAAGTCCGTCCCCTCCCCTAATGATCTCTAACTCCAGTGTGTGAATCCTCTGCCCACAGCCCATCTTCTTTCATGGTAACAGTTTCCTCCTGATATTTGGTTAACGAGGTTTGTGGTGCCAAACAACACAAGTCTGTGCTATGCTGCTGAATATCTGTAACTCAGATCCTGGTGAAGGTGTACAGTAGAGGGTTACAGTTCCATAATATGTAGGTTTACTTTTACTTTACCTTTTTACTTTAAAAATGCCTAGGAAATTACATTTATATAAAACCTAAGTTATTTAAGTTGCAGAATTGGGCGCTTAAGAAGAAGTTAAGAAATGCCAGATGTCCATACAACCTTATTCCTGTCCCTCTTTGATATACCCCATGATATAGTCTTTACATGACCACATCCAAAAAAATTTCACAGGAACCCTGCCTTATTAAGTGCACAGGGTAGAGGCACAGGGGAACAGAATTAATGTTGCATAGGCAACTGTAAATCTGGTATTTCCTAACTTTGGACTGCTTGATTTTGCAACCTAAGTAACATTCTTAATTTATTTTTGTATCCAATAAATAAGATGGTGTATTGGTTGCCTTGCTGACAAACCGATTCCCCCACAGGTGACTCTTTCACAACCTCAGAAAAATCAAGACCAGCTGTCCATACACTTGTAAGACCCAAAAGCATGTCTGCATTTTAAATTTAATAATATAAATAATAACCATAGGTGTTACTCAAACCTTGCAAAATTCTACTACCCGGTCATGTGGAGCAAGCCATTCTTTTCTCAGTGAGTGAACAAAATACCAACCTTTTCATATGAGTAAGCAAGCAGATTCTGTGACTTTGCTAGTACACTTTTACAACAAATTTATTCCACTGTGTTAATCCATATGTTGTGTCAGTCAGTAAACATCACCTCTCTTTCCTCAGTACTGTTTAACAGAAATGGTATTTCTGTTTAATGAGCATCCAGCCCTCCCTTCCCCTTCCCCACTAAGCTTCTCAAACCCTTTTACTCAAAAACGAAACAAAGAGCCAATAAATAAATGCATCTTTTATATTCCTATTTTACAGTGCATTTTAACTAGCGAACGTGCTGTGCACTTTCATTCACCTGATTGCCTTCATCTCTGTATTATTACTGTATTTAGCATACCATCAGCAGCCAAGCAGAACCAAACAAACTCATGTTCAGACTTCAAAGCAGGAAAAATATTAATTGTGGCGTCTGCATGTTTACAGTAGATGGAGTGACATCCGCCACTTCTCCCAGCAAGAGTCACAGAAGGTTCTGCAGACAGCCCAGGTCACTGCCTGTGCCTGCAGGTAGCACTCCATCAGTTTTCACTGTACAGTTTGGTCTTGCTGCTCACTTTGTGTCCGCATTAGTTTGCACGCTGTATCAGTCACCCAGAAAGCATCTTGCCTGGCTGATGCAGTGTTTTACTTGTTATTCTGCTGAAACTACAGTGCCACTGTAGGAAAAGAACAGATGAAACATCAGCCCTAGCAAGCCAATGAAACATCTTTTATCTAGAAATAACTTAGATGGAAGAATCTAACTATCCAAGCAGGTAAAATTTACTTCTCTTCATTCCTAGTGGCACTGCAACCATGCAAGAGAAAAATCAAGGAACAGTATTTCTCTGGAAAATATTTTAAATACAGTGCATGGGCACAACTCTGTGAAACGAATTCTGGTATTACTGATAAGATACCTGAAATGGATTCAGTGAAAAAAGCACCAGTGTTGCTCACCCATGATCCTCTACTCAGGAATCTTTCCAGACAGGAATAGAATACTTTGGCATTCTCATACTAACTTACCACCTCCCCAAGCAAAAGTAACCCCTTCAGAAGTCTGGTCTCATCTCCTAAGTGAACCACACTGGATGTTCCCATTTACTCATGGGCAAGCTCATTTTTCATCCTTCATACCCTCCTTCGGCAGTTTGGTTTGTGTGGCTGATCTATTTATAAACTTGACACGTATTCAGTAAACTAAATGTTGATGTTTCCATTCATAAAAAGCCATAAGGAATTAAAAGGAGGAGAGGCTGAAGTCACTTGGTTTGGTCAGCCTGGAGAAGAGGAGACTGAGAGGAGATCTCATGGCAGTCTAGAACTTCCTCCCAAGGGGAAGAGAAGGGGCAGGTGCTGATCTCTTCTCTCTGATGATCAATGATAGGACCAGGGGAAATGGCAAGAAGATGTGTCAGGGCAAGTTTAGGTTAGACATTAGGAAAAGGTTCTTCACCCAGAGGGTGGTGGAGCACTGGAACAGACTTCCCAGGGAGGTGGTCATGGCACCAAGCCTGACAGTCTTCAAGAAGCATTTGGACAAGGCCCTCAGACACATGGTCTGAATCTTGCAACTGTCCTCTGCTAGGGCAAGAGTTGGACTTGATGATCCTTGTGGGTCCCTTCCAACTCACAACATTCTATGATTCTATGAAAAGACAAAATACAGCTGACAATTGTTAGAAAATATTATTTTTGTAACATCTGCTTTTCAAAATGTGTAGCTCCCTAAAGGATAGTCTGTGTCATTGCTGGTTATCAACAAATTTAAACACTATTTTTTTCAAACTTCCTGCAGTTGCTTACTAGTTAGGGATCATCTCCACAGTATCTCATCCTTCTGAAAGGCCACAAAGATCTGTTAAGCAGTGGTGACAAAGACCTTCCATTGGACCACTCAGGTGATGCACTTGCTCTGACACAGCTCTTGTTATCCTACTGTAAGGAGAGAAAAAACCCAATGCTTTTAAAAGATGCAGAAAGATAAGCTTTTTCTCTTCCATTCAAGCTTCAGAAGAGATGCTCTGATAAAAATCTTGATAATTTACCCTGCTTTCACATCTTGCTCCTGGAACAATACTTTTCTCCTTGGGGACACTCAGATCGCACCAATATTCAAACAATTAGTAACATGTTGTTACTAAGCAATAAGTGATTCTTCCATCCTCCAGAAAATAAGCATGCTAGCTAAGTGATGGCCTCAGTCCCCAGGAGAACGAGTTCAATAAGAAAACTCACTATCCAGCAACCCACAAAACTTGAGGACAGAGTGGCTATGAATAAAATAGGGGCATCCCATGACCGTGACACATGAAACTGATGAAGAAACTAGTGTAACCTGATTACCATTGAATAAGTAAAGCCTCAGAGCAAGGCAAATAATGAGAAAAATACATTAAAAACTGTGAAATACACCGAGAGAATGAATTCTTCTCAGTGTCAGAGGAACACAGAGAAAGCATCTTTAGGAAGGACAAATCCATTCTGGTAGGAAAACATTCCACTATGCTTAAAAGGGGAAACAATTGCAGCTGAGAAACGCGTATATTTCTCACTACACTAGCTTAAAAGTGCAGCTTGCGCTCTGCAAGCAAGGCAGAGTTCTCCTTCTCCTTTTGTTTCTGCCAGAGAGCTACTGATTTACGAGCATCCTCGACAATAGGACCCCGTGGCAACCATCCCAAGATAAATCCTGCTTGTGCAAACACTTTCAGAACAGGCAGAATATCTGAGTCATGCAGGAAAGCATGAGGCACTTCTACGGTTCACCTTTCAGTTGACACTCACTGCACTCAACCTGTATGTCCATGGAAGCCAAAAAGCAAATAACGTGACAAATACAAAGGATTTATCCCAGCAAGTCAGTAACTGCTTCATGAGTCAGACTGGAATTAATCTGCAACGCCACAAAGAGGTAAAACTCCGAGAGGAAGATATTTCAGAGACGGTGTTTGGATTAATACAAGCCTCTCTGGCCTCAGAACTGCGAAGAACAGGCGAGTAGCCTGTCCCAAGAAGCACAAGACCAAGGACAATAGTTGCTGTTTATCTTCATAATTTGCTTGTCTCAGACTCCAGGCACTGCCGACCTGCTATAGTTTAGCAAACCCACATTCACAGCCACCTCCCTATGCCAGTTCACAGGGATAAACTTCCTTCACAGCATCTCATTTGCCCTTTTTTTACCAAGATTCCCACATCACACTCCTTAAAGCAACATGGGTGTTCACAATAGCACTCCGAGCCCTGCTTTTACCTTTTTATCAGTACAAGCCACTTGTTGCTAGCCTAGCTCTTTTTTCTATCAAAAGTACATTTGTCAGGCAGCCAAGGTTTTGGAAAAATACAGTGTCCAGAGGGCAGGCTTTCACATAACCACGTCAGAAAGATGCTCAAACTTCCTTCCACTGAAATTCTCCTCTGTCTCAAGTCCTCTTTGCAAGAGAAAATTGGACTAGTATTTTACATCATTTTTAAATCATCAGTTAAGCAAACATAAAGCTTTACCAGTGCCCTCTTAGTTCTGAGGGAATGGCAAATTTTTATTTTCCCTAAAACTAACCTCTAAAGACTTACTCTAACCCCAAAACCAATTCCAGTCTAAACCAAAACATGAACATCCACACACTTCTACAGCAGTTCAAAAACATCAGACAAAATCCTAACTCCTGTTTGAATTGTGCAACTTTTTCATAACCAAGACCCAACTCCAGCATAGGTGCAGAAGATCCCAAAATGCCCCATCCTGGTTAGAAGCAAGTTTCCTGCACTATGCAGTATCTCAGACAACACTAACTTAACCAAAAAGGCAGATAAGTGTTTTAAAGACAAATTTCTCAGATACTACAGCAATATATACCTTAAAAAAAATAATAATAAGCAGATAAATAAGCAATGATATGAAAAGAGAGGCTCAAGGATACACTGAAGACAGGTAAATTCAAAGTTCCTGGTGAAAAACAGTGGTAAGGCTTTGACTCTTTCTCTGCCAGGGCACCACTCAAGTTTTAGCATCAAAGAGGCAAGATACCAAAAGGAAACAGTGAGCAGTACAAAAAAGTGCAAGGATACTGAAATTTTTATAGAAAATTTACCATCACTTGATTAGATGAGAAAAACCAGGAAGCACAGGAGTGACTTTTCACTGACATGCACTAATTCGAGATTGCTTGCTAGTTTAAGTATTATTTTTTTACCTTTTAAAAATACGGTGTTTACCCAGTTCATGGATTTGATTTCTATGTGAAACAGCAAAAGTGTCACACTTACTCTTAGAGAGCCAAAAAATCTTTGAGAAAAAGTGTTGTTCTTTTATTTAAAAAACAAACAAAAAACCCCTTTAAAATCCAGGGGGGTGCTGTGCACAGGGGGCACAAAAGAAAAGTACTGTGGTGCTGGAACTTAATGAATTTGCAGTTCTTACTATTCCACTAGTAGTCCGAAATTAATCAGAATAGGAACAAAAAGCCAAACCATAAATGCCTGATTTCTCCTGGGTAAACTGGTAGTTAAACTGCAGGGAATTTATTTTAATTCTAGCAGTAAACAGGGGGCTTGGGAGAGCCCACATCAGATTAGCTGCAGCGTTTTACAGAGGGCACTATGGAATTCCACCACAGCCTGGTTCTGAGAGCCTGTTTCCACCCCATGCTGAACCCGGGAAGGCGGATGTTAACATGCCCTTGCCTCCCTCTCTTCCAGCCTTTCAGGAAGCTATGAAGTTAATTTTCCCCAGCAGTATTCTCTGGAGGAAAAGTTCACTTCTTGTGAAGGTAACATGTATTTTTTAATTATTATTATTTTTTATGCCTCCCCAGGGAAGGTGAGGAGGGGGGAGCTTCCTTGCTCAACAGAGAAAGAAATTTTCCTGTATCAGTGCCAAGAACAGACACCCTAAATTCAGCGATCCTAATCTCCAGCCATCCATCAGCACCAGGGTGGGACTACCTGATTCAGATTTTCTATTAGCTAGCGACTTTGTGTACTAAAATAAGTCACTGTACCACCCAATTGTTCCTGCTGCTTTCTGCTCTCCAAAAGCACAGACTTAATAGCAGCTACCTCAACTAGCACTAAGTACTTCCCCAGCAGGTCTTTTATAACTGGCACAAACCTCTTCCCACCAACTCTCTCAAGTCCTTGCGTGCCCCTGTGACTTTACATCATGAGCTTTTCTTCGGATGTTTGCCCCACTATCCTTTCAGCTCACATCAGGGAAAACACCACCTCTGAGTATCAACTGTATCACAGGAGGCAGAAACTGAGAACAAACCTAACCTGCAGACAGGCTATTTGATGGCAACTGTTCATTTACAGGGCCAATTAGTATTCATACAGTGATCAAGGCCCCCATATAGGGCACGGTGTGTGACAGATGAAGACAAGATAAAATAATAAAACTCCCAGTTCTACATTTTAAGAGGCATGTGAAGATATCAAAATAGTTCACGTATATATCAGTCTAATAAATTATTCTGTTGGTCAAATGTTCAGTAACCCACTGGTTATTTTCTGGACCAGAAAATAAAATATGCATAATTTGATTAATGTTAGTCCATTATTTACACAGTAAAATCAATAGCAGAATAAGTAAACTAGCACAATTAAAACAACTGAACAATTAAAAATGCATGACCAAGGCTAACAGCAAACTGTTAATCCACTCAGACAACTTGCACAGTTGGTACCCTGCAAGTTTTCAACTCCTATAGCCTAGTGCCATGCATTGGTAGCAAAAATAAAGAAAGAATCTGTGACCATTTCAGTTCAACAACACACAACAGCACGTATCTCATGGGTCACAAATTCTGCTCTCATACATAGTCCTACAGCCACAGAGAAACAAAAGGAGCTGGTAAGCCAGGTCTCTCTGCGTATTAGCAGCCCGGGCCGTGCTCAAGCAAATCATTTCTTGGCAAAGATAAAGGCAAACACTTCATGAGTTCAGACAGCTCTAGAGCATCCCAAGAAAGCTCTCGAGTATCCCAAGAACTGGTATCCAGACACACACATTTGGCTTAGAAGCTTCTCTGCAGCTTAGAGGACAGAACGCTGTTGTTCTAGTTCAGCCAAGGAGAAAGGCAGCCGGCCATTTCAAAGGAAATGATACACCTGCTACCAAAACCCTGAAGAGTGACTGCTGGGTTTGGGGGTCCCTTATAACCCATATTAACAGATACAAAATTTTCAGAAAGCTACAGATATTCTCCTCCTACCTACCTTCCTAGTGACAAAACTGCCATCCAGACAGGCAACCCAATACCCCAGCTCTGTAGTTCCTTTGAAAAGAACGGCCCTCCAAAATCACTACTGGAAATCCAGAAAAATTTAATATTTTTTTTGTAAAGTTAAAAAAGCAACACAGAAACCTCACATAAAAGGGGGAAATATAAGAATTGCCCATTTGATCAATTAATATAGTGAGACATTTAGAAAAGAACCTCACTAATTCAAAATCATGCCCTGACAGGAATCTTGGTTTATTTTTTACTATTAAATTAGTAAAAAAAACCCCAAAAAAGTATTGAAGAAGTAAGCATTACTAATGGCAAACATGCTAAGGTATGCTAACTGTTTAGTCTCCTACAGTAAAGAGGGATATTACACAGTACACAACACAGCTTTATGGAATTTTGAAAAGGAATAAGAACACTAAATATTTTCTTCAAACGTTCAGGTTTTGGATTAGGAAAATAAAAATTAATAGTCCTTTTACCAAAAGTTAATAAAATACCGATTGCACTAATACATCAAAGTAAACACTTGCTAAAGTTTACACCAACTCTGCTCATTTCAGGGTAAGCAACTAAATTATTTATATACTGCACATCTCCACCTAAACCATTCATCATGAAAAATTCCACTACAGGATGTAAAAACAAATGGTTCTTTACTGCTTACTGATAGGTAACCACCACCAAGATCAAACTCATGACAGCAATGTAATAATACCAGACCACTATAGAAAGTTTATCCACCTGTACTGAAGGGACAGTAAAAATTCCCAAGTTTTACTCTAGATGCAACTCCTCCAGAAAGCACCTCTATATCTGCCACAATGAGGTGGGTCAAGTACATACACCATAGCAGTTTAACACCTGTACAACACGAAACAACATGCCTTAATCAAGGCTCCAAGTTCTTATCACAACCTTGATCCCAACTTTAGCATCCTATAGCTCTGTCAGGCATCTTATAGGAGATTCTTTTTGCCTGCTAAAGTAAATGTTAGAAAATGAAGTTCTTACTAAGATTGTGAAAGTAAAATGTGTGAATGCATAAAAGTAAATGCACTAAGTAAAATGTGAAAATGCACAAAAGAATTAAGTGTTCTTTGTGTTATTTAACGTAGATTCTGTGTGTGTAATGCTACTTGCTATTTCTTTTACACTGTCTTCACATTTTCCATGTACTGCAGAATAACTGTAAAATATGTCAATGGAAAGCTGGAAGTTTTGTTAACTGGGAAGAGAACAGATGAGCCACTTAGGAAGGTACACAAACAAAGCAAGCTTGCAGAAAGAACAGAGTGTCTAGACATCAAAAGGATCAATGAAAAAAACAGCATCAAATTACTCAACACTGCACTGAACTGAAGAAACCAGTCACTTCTAAACAGTGATTTCTGACTGCAAGCAGACAAGATGCAATACACTAGGTATACAAACAAAAACGTGTATGAAGACTCTGGAACATAACAATGAAAATTCTGTAGTCCACTGATATATGTAGTTACAGAGAACAAATATTTCCCCTTCCCATGTAAAGCATTAAAAAGACAGCTTACCCTTTCCACTTGTCCTTCTTTATGCTTCAGTTTGTACACTTTCAGCTTTGGAAGGAAAGTCTCCGTGTAGTTCTTGTCTTCCATGCCTTGGAGCAGCACCCCATGGAATGCCAACCTGCAGGTATTTGCGTGAATATCTGTATCCAGCTTGGAGCCAATCACAAGGCACAGTTTAGGACAAGTGACTGGTTTTTCAAACTCTAGCAAAGCCCACTGTTGTCTTGGGAGCTGGACTCCTGCCTGGTCATTTTCTTTGTTCTCCTCTGAAGAGTTTGAGTCCTTGGACAAATATTCCTCTTGATAAAGATAATCTTTTTCAAAATCAAAAACATTTTCTTTAATTTCTTCATTGAAGTCAGCAGGGGCTGGACTGAAAAACATGACTCTTCCCATAACTGTTTCATGACCAACTGTGATATGGAACTTGGCCTTGGTCTGAAGAGCTCCTCGAAAATACTGGATTTTCTTCAGGGAAATTATTGCAGCATGGATGGTGTGAAGTGATTCAGGGGTGCAAATCAGGCCTCGTTCCAGCAGTTTGGGATCAAACTGGGTTACGCAGATACCTACTCTGTCACCCTGCATAGCATAAGTCACAGGAGTATGGAACATCTGCATGGACTTGACTTTCTTTGTCACCTGTTGATGAAAGAGCAAGAAAAAAAAAAAAAGAATTAAGCAATTAACTGCACACGAGTGCATCACAAGCACAATGCCACGTATCACGCTCTACTCTCTTTTAAGACAACTGACCTTCTAGGAGAGTCCACAATTCAAAAAGTAGAAAGTGAACAGACTGAGAACATACCCCATCATTTAGAATTACCACAGGTTTGACCCTCTTAGCTACTCCTTTTCATAAGACTAAGGTTATCATGGCCACAATTATGTTGATACTTGCATCATCTGTGCTGGAGTAATTACATACTACCTGCTAAACAACAGACATACTCACATAATGGAATGGCTTACTTAATGTACTCCCCCCTTGTAGCACCAAGTGTAGCACTACAATACCCATCTGTGCACCTATGTAACTGTTTTCCACCCCTTCTATGAAAATAATTTCATAGACTTCTTTGACTTGGTTGAATTCAACTGTAAAATGTAAAAAAATTTAAAAACCTTTCCTTACAATGTTTTTTACAACACCAAGCACAATGAAATCTTGTAAACTATCACTGCAAAATAATTAGTAATTAAAAAAACTACCATTTCCTAGTCTATATTTCATGTATTAAAAAAAAGTCCTCGAAGTTTTCTTGCAAATATTTGAATGTTCAGAAATATATGGCCAGCATCACTGTCACTAAAATGTGGGGTTCCACCTGTCAGGATTATCGTAGCAAAAGTGCAGCTCTGGCCACCACTTCAAATGAATGCTACGAAAGTTTGACCTTAATGAGCTTTCTGTTGTATTATTTATTTCAAGCAGTTTTCAAGGAGAAGAAAAACATGAAATAAGCATTTAAAGATCAGTCTAAGTTCAGCTTGATCGGACTAAGCCAGTTTAGTTTAACAAAGCTTCATGATGGCTTTTCTTTCAGTTCTGCAAACCATCCTTTAATGAATCCCCCCTCCAGTTGATGTGTCAGCAAATGGGTTTTTTTCTGCTAATATGTTTATGTTGCCACCCGTTCTATTCATACTAATGCAGGATGCGTGGATAGTTAACCACACCACTCTGCTTAAAGACCCTATATGAGATACCAGGCTTTTAATACTGAAATTATTTTTTTGGCAATAAAAAATATATTTATCTCCTAAATAAATATTAAGTACTTGGACAAGAGTCCATAGTACAGAAACGTTATACACAACATATTCTGGAAGGGCTGAGGACTCAAAATTCAGATCCAAGAACCACATTCTCCCTGGGAATGCTCTGTTCCAGAGATAATTTCTTTAGTATGCCTTTATCAATATACAATAGATTATACTGTGAATGCATGCAGAACAACAACATTGCTAGAACAGATCTCAACTCTCAGTGTAATTTCTTCTTCTCTCTCCCTTTTCTTGGTACCAATTCTACAGCTATCAAAAGGTTTGTGTCAAGTGTTCAGTGCAATTCTCTGCATTCGAGCCGTTAATATCTGTCTTACTCAGCTAGAACTGTTCTCAAATCAATCTCTAACCACTGCATGTCCTTTAGTAGCCCACCTTCTAATCCTGGCCCACTCCATTTATCTTCTAACTCCTCAAAGAAAGAAATCAAAATACACAAGTACTGATTAAGAGAATCCTAAACCAAAGCATCGGACTCAGCAGATCTGGGCTTCATCCTCAGTATGTGACACGGCTTAGAAGAAATCATTTAGGTTAGACGACTCTGAACAGTCTAGAGAAGTTAACCTTATAAATTTTAATCACAGAATTATTTACTCACAGGACAACGCTGAAAAGACCAGCTTCTTTACTGCATCTTGGATGCAATGCATAAGTGGAAACAAAGCTGTATTTTTCACCTTTTCCTCTTCTACAAAGCCTGCTGCCCTATATGAAGGACATAGGTAGTCCCTGGCTTCAGACACATCTTTGTATGCCTATTCCCAACATCACAAAACTAAGCAATACTAAAAGATGACTGTAGAAAAAAAGGAAGGAGGACTCAGAGGGGAACAAATTACAGAAACTTAGATCAAAATAGAAGAGTGGATGAAAAGTCTATTGGCTGAACTAAAACCTTCAGTAACTGGAATATAAAGAGCTCTCCAAATAAGTCAGCAAAAAAGGTTAAAGGCAATATATAGAAAGCTGATTAAAAAAGGGAAAGAAATCTAGCAGCTGCATGGCTTCTGGAAAAGAACAAAAATCCTGTATTCCTTCTGGAAATCATAATTATACAAATAACAACGGTCATGAGCTTCACCACTATAAATATTGTTTGGGTTCCCTGGATCTCTGGCTGCTAACCAAAACCGAAATAAACACCCTTTTTCAGATTATATGAAGTTATTATTGAAACATTTTTCAAATCAAATGCCACATCAATGCCTGTGGATTCTTGGAGAATCCACAGAATATTACGAGAAATAAGATTAAGAGATGAGTTCACTGTAAGAGAAAAACCTTTCACTAAAAAGCCTAGACCAAAATAGTTTGGTATGATCTGAACTAATGTCAGAACAGACTTAAAAGGCCATTCTAAATACTCACTAGGATTTCAGTTTCAAGCATTTTTGTACTCAAATATATACTCATCATCCCTTTAGCCAAACCCCCTAGACAGTACAACCTATCTAGATGGATACAAATAACATTTACCCTCCAGCTCTTTATTCACTTCCAAGGTTGTACTTCTGAAGGCTGGAAGTAGAGTAATTTGAATCAAACCCTTTCTTCTTCATTCACTATAACCTACCCCTCCCTCTCCAGTTTCAATCACTGCAATAGTTGCAACGCTGGTGATACAAGTAGCGTTTAAGAACTTAAAAAAAAAAAAAAAAAAAAAAAAATGTTTTCTAAACATATGCAATTCAAAGAAATAAACAAGCACTACAAGATTGAAATCACCATATGAAAAGTACTGGCCCAAACCATGGGGGTTTGAAAGACTTCTGTGATTTCATCTTTAATAATACTGGCAGTAAATTTTTCGTCTTCTACAATCCCAGATGGGGTGAATAAACTGACAAGAATTAAGGAATCTTCCATCCCTGTCTCTCCCCAACAGAAAACTGGAACTGGAAGATACACGAAAGATCTAGCAGTTTTCTACCTTAAACAGAGCCACAATGCAAAGATTTTTTCTTTTATTATTAATATTCTAGTTTATAATACTACTTTTTAGAAGCTACCCACCTAAAAAGTTGAGTGAAATTATTATAGAAAATATTTGCCAGTCTCTAAAACAGTCTACAGATAGTAATCTGAAATATCTTTCACAAAACTCAGATAACATTAAAGATTGTATTTAAAAGTACCTATTCTTGTGTGCATACACTCAGAACACATCTTAGCTTTTAATTAGTGATCTATGAAACATTCTTCAAAAGCGTTATGCCTACTCTCTCCCCTTAAATTAACTCAAATGATTAGGCATGATGCATCTGACCTGCAGCCCATAAGTAACAATCAGAAAAAGAATTAACAAGTACTTTTAAAATACTCACTTCACGTGATTAAACTTTTTCAGTGAGATTTGCAGTTCTCAACCACAGCATACAGAGCTGGCTTGTATCAGAATACTAGCTGCGTTCTTCCACATTTCTTCGTGTTAACTACATTAAAAACAGTATAGAGCTGTAATCATCACTTTCCATAACAAAAGCTTGCTGTAATTCCCATGTGTAGGGGAAAATTTGCAGTGGAGTATCAATACAGGAGTATTTGAGTGTTGCATGAGGCTTTAACAGTATGGCTCACGTTCATGCATTTGCTGATGGTCCTCACAGTCTCCAATGCAAGTTCAGGTCTTGGATCCTGACTAATTCTCTTTCAGAAAACAGTATCCTACTTTAAAAGACACTGAAAATTTGCAGAATCATGTAAAGTAAAACTTTTTCCCTTCAACCAAAGCAGATTATCCATGCTGCCCCCAACTCTCCTACAGGAGGCAAGCTTCCCACCCTGGTTACACTCATCCAGAGCTTTAAGAATCACCTGGTTTCTTTGTAGCTGGGTCTGGCTTTCAGACATGTCTGCTTGTTCTCAGATATATGAAGGGAAAGATACTGCATTACTCAACCTACTGAAAATCAACACTTCATGCTGACCTGTCCAGTACCTTGCAGATGATTTCATCAGCCCATCTACATTTATTTTAACTGCAAACATTTTTTCCCCTTATATTTATGGTATCTATTCTTGTACCTGAAGCTCCCATACACATATCAGAGGACAGAAGAAAAGTAAGTGGGAAGAACACTCAAGCCCATTCCTTCCTCCCCGCCCCACCATGTTCTCAGTACCAGAATCAACTGTAAAAGTTTATAGCACAGTATCTTAACTGACCATAAACACTGTTCCAAGAGCATAAGGTATGTAGGAATTAGAATCTGACCAGAATAACACTAGAGTGTGCTTAGGTAATTGGGGGAAGTTGATTAGATCACAGGAGAACTGAATTGGACTTGCCTCTCCATCAAAAGGTCAGACATGGAACCAGCAGAGAAGTGAATCAGTGAGTAGATCTGAACCCACTGGATTAAATAACAAGAGCCAGAGTCGCTTTAAATCACCAACTTCCTGTTTTCTGAGCAGACCATGAACACCAGTACAGTATTTCATTCCATTTCACTCTGACCCTGGCTGATGGAGACATTCATCCATGGTTTAAAATACTCCAAATGTAAAGGGTTTTTTTCAAGAGACTGAAGTACATAACTAAAATTCATCTTCATTTTGTCTGGCCTTTAAAATACAAACCCAGAAGCACCGAAAAGGATGCAGCTGGCCCTCAGTATTAGATTTTTTTTTTTTCCCTCTTATGTCTATCTAGTTTCCCGATGTAAGGGATCCCCACAAGTTATAGCACAGTTCTAAACTTTCACATATTTTCTTTATCTTTACAGCAATAGAAGTTTCAAGCAGGGAAATTTCAAATGGGGCTGGATCACTCGGTCCACTCACCTACCAACAAAATGATGTTAAATACTTCAGAGCATTCTGTCCCAAGCCAGAGGTATTCATAACTGAGATCAGCATCTTTGGCATTTCTTTGCATTCAGTTACAGCACCCAATTTTTGTCCTCAAAATGCTGTCTGTAAAACAACTTCTGCCTCATCTTGTCCATGAAAATGGTGCAGGGCTCATTTTAGCAATCCACTAAATAAGAGGCATATTTTCCTCTTCTTTTGGGGAATTAGGCATTTAAACACACAAAGAAACTGAACAATATTGAATGCAACTTTAAAGAGACAGACTTTATTGCATGCAAATACATGTAGGTAAACATGGAGAATTTGGATACCATTATAAAACATGCTACAAACTTCGCTAAGAAATTCACTCACATTTTGTTTTCTAATAATGGCACGAGGGAACTGATTATGTCTCATCATATAAATCAAGAGTCATGTGTTGAAACCTTACATCATTTGCAAAGGGATTTGCTTCACTTAAAATTTTATTTGTATAATCACATTAATGTTCCTAAAGCATTATGTAAAGGTCTATAAAAAGGGTGAGAAATAAGTTTATGTGTTCAAATGCAGATTAAAAAAACGCAAAACAGAAATCAAAAGCACCCAAACAGTTCAGCCCTTGAGATAAACAAATGTATTCAATATAAGAGAACCTGTTATTTGAAGACCAAAGGAAAAGCCCACTAAGATTTTCAAAGCAGTTTAGTACAGACTAATAGAAAACAGGATACAGAAAAAGTCCACTAATGACTTTTTCCCCTGATATGTCAGAGCTTCTTTTCCTTTATTTATCCAACTTCCATTAAGTTATCAACCATATGCCATTGCTCATAGCTTCTTCAGATAAGAACGCAGCCATCCTGCTGCCTCCCAATGCTGTGAGTGCATCTTTCTGATAGGAAAGATACAGCAACCATACTTCCCTGCAATACTGATGAGAAAATGCAGAGTTGAAATGATTAGTCTTAATAATCTATTAGAGAAAATACTGATTATAAATGCAGTATCTATAAAAGCAGTATTACACGTTTTACAGACCCTACTTCAAATGCAGAGGACTCCAACCAGTTTAAAATAAAGCTCACATCTCTGAGTCCAGCTGCAAAAAGCTGCACCTTCAAACTTACATCCAAGAAGGAAGAGGAACTGATAAATGACAAAAGCACCGTTTCAGCCCTGAGGTTTAGAAATACCCCTTGAGCAGCATAAACTGACCATACATTGCAGCAGAGTGCCAAACAGAAGAAACATCACCTTAATACCATCCAAAGTGCCTCCTTACAGCTGAAGAGGAGCAGCAAACTAAGGTGCAACTGCACAACCAAAATGCATCCCTTATCTGCTGCTTTTGAAAGCAAGGACAGCCTTCCTCCCTATTGCTCTGCTACAAATCCAAATAAAGAATAAGGCATCTCATCTCCCTGCTTCCAGTACCATCTCTTGGTGGTCACAGGACAAAGCTACACTGACCAAAAAAAAAAAAAAAAAAAAAAAAAAAGAAAAAGAAAAAAGCAAAATAAGCAGCCCTCGTCTGAAAGGTTACCACAGCTTTTAGTTTTCAGCCAGCCCTTGTCTAAGGTTCTTCAGGCAGAGGGTGGTGGAGCACTGGAACAGGCTCCGCAGGGAGATGGTCATGGCACCAAGCCTGACAGTATTCAAGAAGCATTTGGACAAGGCCCTCAGACACATGATACGAACCTTGGGATTGTCCTGTACTAGGGCAAGAGTTGGATTTGATAATCCTTGTGGGTCCCTTACAACTCACAGCATTCTATGATTTTGTGCATGTATAATGAAACTAAGCAGAGCTCCAATTCAGACACGACTGCTCTTACGTGTAAGCAGATCTTTGCATAAATTCTCTTCCAAACATGAAGCTTGCCGAATTCTTTGCTTTATGAGGGATGACTATTCACAAGCAAAGCTGAGTCCTCTAGATGAGTAAGCAGCAATGCGTTTAGCTAAGAAGGAAAACCACTCCTGCTTGAAAGTGTCAAAAGGACACCTAGGCTGTGAAGGCACAAGACGGCAACAATGAGCATTCAGAAGTCCTGAGTCAAGGCTGCTGCCCTACTCAATGCACATCCTCCATCCAAATAAATAAATCTTTTATTTTAAAAATTAAGATATGGAATATTTTCTTAATTCTCTGAGATGCCTTTGCAGTTCACATCATATGTCAATGAACAGTGAGAAACATTAGTTCCAAATCTTCAACCAGGATTTCAGAACAGCATAAAATGGAAATAAAACAGGAAGTGTCAATAGTACATTATTGAACAGCAATCACATGATGCAAACTTTGCCCATTGCTCCAGTTTTAGAAAGCCATCTCTTCTGAGTCAGTATCACAATGGCAGCTAGGACCAACTACAAAGAGTAGAAACCTCAGCTCTGCAAGCTCCAAGTTTGCAGATACCACCAAGATCATCTGACTTAGTAACAATTTTCTGAAATATCTTGAATATTTCTAGAATCTATAATTTGTCCATGGCCTCACTTTGCCTCCATATGGGAAAGGAATACAGCATCTGGAGAAAAAACTATTTCACACAGAATGATTCTTTTAACTTAATTTTTTTAAGTCAAATTTATAAGGGCATTCACCATATGACCACTGTGGTGCTTATGCAATGCCACACACATGCTCTCAGATTTTATTTAATATATTCCTCCTCCAGATAAAATAACATCATAGCCTGAAGAGTCTGCACTGCAACACTGGAATAAAGCAATATAAAATGGGATACTAAAATCACTTTAGCTTATTTCCTTTCACAGCATCTAAAATATGGCTATGCACCCAGTAAATAAAGCAGCAGGTCAATGACCTTACTCTTATCCTGCTGTGCTTCAATATCGTAATTTTAATTTAAATTACATGTATGCTATATTCATGCACACAATCACAAATCAAAAATTAGTAAGTGTTAAGACTAAGATTTTGCAAATAAAGTTACCTTCTGTGCCTATGCCTTCTCCTGCAGCCTCTAAGTATATAATCTCAGTTTTTTTCAACAGAACCTAATCTATCCCATGCACAAGCTAGACAAAGCTCACTGAATAAGAAAATTATCCTCTATTTATTTTCTTGCCCTGAATCCATTATTTACTCTAAACCATCAAATTCACACTGTATTGCATGTATGCTATCCTACTGGAGTATTTATTTGGTAAACTCTAGTAATCTTGTCATCCTCGTGATATAACATGGCATTACGCCTCACCGCAGATAGGTAACAACTGCATAATTTGTCACAATCCCAATTCTCAAGAAAAACCCAATGTCCAGTTTTTAAAAGCAAAAGGCTGATTGTTCAGAATATTTATAATTTCATAGCAATTTTCCTCATTCACAATAATAGCCTCAACCACTTCAGCCAATTTTTTAACTTGCACCAAAGCCCCCAAATCCAACCCTTACCACCCCAGCTTCCACACAAGAATGGTAAGGCTTGGGTAACATCTCTTGCAGCAAAGTCATGACTCTTCCTATCTCTACATTTTGTCACAGAAAGAAATCAGGCTGGTCAAGCATGATCTGCTCTTGCAGTATTACCCAGTAATTACATGTTCTGAATATGTTCTTTGGCTTCCACCCCTTACATCTCCTCCTCTAAGATTCACAAGGGAAACACCAAGAGCATCAAGCTTTTATAATCTCTCTGCACTGTCTCTTCTAAATTTGGGTGAATCTATTCACATATTTACTCTAGCAGAGGGGAGAGGGAGGACCACATCCCCTTTTAGTCCTCTGGTCAAAAGAGTGTAACAGCCATACATGTTGAATATTTGGGGCTGTAGGTAGGGAACAGATCTCCACACTCCAAGGATGCGTGGAAGGAAGAAACCAGACACGTACTATATATCCTTTCATCTCCAAAAGACTAAAATCTCAGGGGTTTTTGTAACCAAAAAAGGAATCTTAAGATGTCAAGTATCCTTAAATTAAGTGGTACTGCTTATGCCATCTATCACTACAGATGACAAAGTACACATTTTAAAAGCATAATATAACGCCAATAAGCTTAGCCAGCAAGTATGTAGGCCAATAACGTCAGACCCATAATAAAACTATACATACAATAAGCTTAATATTCACATACCAATTAAAATTTCTGCAACTTATCAAAAAATATTTCAATAAAATATTTTTCAAAGAAAAAAACTCCAAAAAGAAGTCAAAACTAACACAAAATGATAGGTTAAAGAAAGACTGTCTGGAATTTTCTTCTTCCAACAGAATGAACTGAATTCTTTTTTCCTAATAGATTTAGGTTTAGAACAATAATAACACTTTTATCTGAAGACTTCAAAGTCACAGGCAAAAGAATATATCACAGTAAACACAGGGTTGAAGGTTTAATAGAAGAAATTCTACTGGGATTTTTTCCTTCTTCTTTAAAATAAATTTGTTTACTGCCAGGCTTTGAAAAGCATAAAAGGGAGGAAACTATAGGGTAAAGAAGTAAAACTTTTACGTGTAAGGAACATTTGGAGCTTTGTGAGAAAGCTGGTTTTGGTAGAATGTGCGACATGTAGCCCAATGTGAGTAATATTATATCTCAAATAAAAATCAGCCCATGAATATACATAATCCAAAAGGTAATTCTCCCAATCTCTGAAATGTAATGGAGCCACTCTAGATCACTGAGGCATGAATATTTACCGTATTCAGGCTTTACTGCTCTCGATCTGGGTTCAATTTTGCAAATTAAAATGAAGGCTCTGTGGATAGAGAGATTAAAGAAGAGCATCCCAAAGCCTGCCTGTTTCCTTGGTGTGGTAGCAGTGATCTGGTTACCCTTCTGTTAGGTTATTTCTTTTTACTTAATGGAGTAGGTCAAAAGCAATTGAGAGTGGAAAGAGGAGGTCATTATTGGGTCACAACCTTGGAGTTAAAGGCTCACTAAGGAAAACAAACACAGAGTGAACATAAAACTGCATTTAAAAATAAAACCTGTAATGAAAAATAATTTAATTTTCAGCTCTTTTCACTTCTATTTTGACAGGTCAGGGGGAAAAATACAAGAATAAATTTCTTCTGCTCCTTTCTTTCTCGTGAAAATTCTCCTGTCCCTTCTCTAAAGTAAGCTCATTAATATAAGCCATGATTCATATAAAATGATACAAAGGTGATGAATAATTACTGAGAGATCTAGTAGGCTTCATTAGCTGTGGTAAACGTTAACAATAATTGTGATGATTTGTACATTTTCTAGGAAATACTTGGAATATAAACACAACAGCACTCTAGTGCAATGCAACAAACAAGCAAAACACAAGTATGCACACCAGTACAAATCAAATGATACGGTCCTAACTCCTAGTGAATTCCTTGTACTAATTACAGTCAAAACAAAGGCTACCTCTGCTATGGGAGGAGAAGAAAAGAAAAAGGAATTAATTACTATCAGACAATTATTTTTTGCAATGCTTCTTTTCAGTTTATAAAATAAAAAGCAATTGGTATACAAAATCTTTATAGCTTTTCCTTGAGGTAAGATTTTTTTTTTTTTAGTGGCAAATTTTAAAGAGTTCAACTGGTAAGCAATTTCTAATACAAGTCAGTAACAGTGATTAAGATTAGACAAGTAAATTTATAACCTCTGCATTGTATGATACTTTCAAAATCTAAGCAGTTAAGTCTAGAGTAAAGAACAAATGGATTTATCCCTACCACCTTGGCAAATAATACTAAGCTATTAAAAGAACAAAGCAGTATGGTGCAAAGTTTGATATAGCAAAAACAAATTCTAATGCACAGATACGTGGTTAAAAGAAGTGTCAGGTTCACAGTAATGATTCTGATTAACCCATTCACATGCAGCTGGGGGAAGGAGGAGGCAGAAGGGCAGAAAAATAGAGGGGGAAAATGGAGGGAAAAATAGTGAAAGAACGAAAAGGCTGCATCTATGAAACTGGAAATAAAGCTAAAATGTAGTGGTCATCAACTAGCAAAACCAGCATTTACCATATAGAGGTGCCATGTGATATCTTATGAAATAAGAAATTCACACTTTTTTGCCTCTGAGCTACATCCCGCTACCAAAGGGTTACTGTGCTTTGAAACCTTCACCAATGGCCTTACTAAACATTTAATATTTTTCTTTCTGCTTTCTTAAAGGCCCCAGATGTGTTCTTGCAGATCAAAAGAGACCAACTTATAAAGTTAAACGAAATCAAGGGCTTTTGTTCCGAGGCATCGTTGCTGAACTAATTATTCCTGGATGTTGTTTAATGAAATAGCGGTGCCATATATTAAAACAGTTAACAAGATGAGTTGCGTGAGTTATAGGAAAGGTCTGATCTGGGATTATAAATTTAAGGTTTTCTTCAAAGGAGATGAAACAAACTACTCGCAACTCCCCAGTCCTTTCTGTCACTGTGAGGCTGAAATAAAGGAACCCAAAAATGTATGAAAGCTGAAATATCATTCTACATATTTACCCTTCCCTAAATGATAGGGAACTAAAGATGAGGGAGTTCAAGAACCTCCCAAGATTCTTTGAGATGGGGAAATGAAGATCTAAGTTATCCTGTCTATTCCCTAAATGCTGCAAAACACAAGTTAAAATAAATATTCGTCGAGTCTTAGAAGAAGCTTAATTTTGGATGTATACATGCAAAACAAGAGCTCCTATTTTAAACAACTCAATGTAAATAGTTACCAGGGCTATTATTAAGTACATTTATTAAGAGGGAAAGATGGGGGGAAGGAGGGGGTGTGTGTGTGTGTGTGCGTGTGTAAGTAGAGAGCTATTCCAACATCAAATTATTAGTAGAATTGGTTCTTTTACATTATTCCACAGCCCTCAACTGCACCAATATTTTTGGTAAAATGCTTATTTAACTATACATTTACCTTACTCAGAGAAACAAAAGACCCTTGAGATCCCTAAGGACATCTCAGCCTGGAAGGCAACTTTTCAGAACCAATGGCTCTTATACATTCAGACAATAAACACTTCACTTCCCTACTGATACTCTCTTCAGTGTTTGTATTTTACAGCCTGACACCAGCCAACCCAACACTTGACACCTAATTAACAGACCTTGGAGCTGGAGGTCCATATATTGATCACACTAAATGGGATTAGTATGAAATAAAAAGTTCAAAGGGTCTTGACCAAACTTCACCACAGCCCAGCTGTGACAGCTGCTATGAATTTGTGTATCCAGTGCCCCACATTTTTATTAAGAGGGGTCTGGCTCACAAGAGTATGCAGTAGCCTATGAGATCAAGAAGGTTCACCTAACAATGTCAGGCTCTGTAACTGTAGTGACTGACTGAGGAAAGAAATCCTCTTGCTTGTTTGCATAGGTCTTTTTGATTAACTCATGAAAAGGGTCCCTCACCTCTGATACAACAAGCATTTACAATAGAGTTGTGACTTCTTTGCCTCTCAAGGATTTGTTAACTTGCTACGGAAGAGCTGTCCAATTTGAAAAAAATCCTAGGTTCGATTATAAAAGAAATAATTCCCAATACATGCTGCAAGCATGCCTAGTATATTCTGACAATGACAGCCAGGAGCTGTATTCAAACGATAGAACTCCAAACTATTATCTTCTAAACACACTTGCTATTTGCCTAAACCTCTCAGCTGCCATCAGGTGAATAAATATTTCTGTATTTTACACACACAGAGCCCATTTTATAGTAGCAGTCCTACCCACATGATGTTTTGAACCTTCATCAAGATCCAAAGAAATTATAACGGCCACCAACATATTTCAATATTTCTGGGTATCTGTACAAATCAATTTCTTATTTAAAACAAGCTGCCTCATTTTCCAGTATCAATTATCACAGACACCTGTAACAGAAACACATAACATGGGAATCCTACTGCAACTCTGGGAAGGGAACAAGCCCATTGTGCAGGGATGTGCAAGTATCACTGAGGCACAGTGAATGTCCAACAGGATTCTCTTGGCTAACACAACATTTACCAAAATATTCTGGATAAACTATGACCAAAATGCAATTTGGCTTTTGTTGTTGCTTTTATTTATTGATTTGTTGTAGGATTCACTCTCTCAGAATATTTTCAAAAAAATTTGAGGAAGGTCTGCTCTGGGAGTTTATATATCAACATTAAGGAAACGGTCATCTGTCAGGAGGAAGAGATGGAAAGAGTTTTTAATTTATAAGTCATTTTAATCCCTTAAGGGTCTTTTAAAATAAAGCTAAATGTGGTCCATGAAGAGACCTTAAAAATATGCTCACTGAGGTTGCAATGTGCATGGGTAACAGACAAGACAGCACTAGAGCCAAAACACCTGACAGCAGATCACCAATGACAGAAGCTCAGTAAAAGGAGGGCAACCTGAAGCCTATCAAAGAAGAGTGGACTGGCAATGTAAAGGTAATCCACATAGCAAAGAACAGTCTTTGAATACTTCATACAGTATTCTGGCACATGAAAACCAGCTTTTCTCACCTTTTGTTTCTTTTTCCCCCCCCACCTCTCCCCTATCTATGTATTCCTATTCTGCTAGATTTCTTCCCTTGCAGAATCTTCCACTTTCTATCCTTTGGGTCTGATAGCTGTTGCATGTCCAGGCACAGCTGCTGAGATGACCTTCACTGAAATGGCCAATGACACTTCGAAATACCACAATTAGGCTTCAAAATTAACACTTCAAGACTGGAAGATTTCACATGTCTCTACTCTGTCTGCAGTCAGGACTGGAAAACTGCAACTGTCACTCCCTCACAGTCTTGAATGCTAGAACCATTTCTTTTTGATTTGAAGTTGAAATTACATGTAATCCAAAGTGTGCAGGCCACAAGAAAGTCTGAGATGACTGGACCCAGTCCAAAGGAAGCTTTTCTAGTCTATAAGAGAAGTTGTGGATGCCCCCTCCTGGAAGTGTTCAAGGACAGGTTGGATGAGGCTTTGAGCAACCTGGTCTAGTGGAAGGTGTCCCTGCTGATGGCAGGAGGCTTGGAACTAGATGGTCTTTAAGGTCTATCCACCAATGCAAACATCCTTCCTTATTCACTATATTATTTTAAAAATTCCATCAGATTTTTTAGAAGTACTACTTCATGATCAGGTTTCCTTATTTGCAGGTTTTCAGTGTAGTCACTAGCTCTCACAGCTCCCATTCCACCAAAATATTGGGGGATTATGTACTTCCTCAATAATGCAAAACTGCATCGTGTCTCTCTTGATATGTTATATGTGTTGTAATTGTATGCATCTTCTCAATTTAAAATTATTAAGAAATGCCCAAGGACAACCCACACACACTATGGAGATGGACATCTCTGAAAAAAATGTGCAAAATTAAAACCCACCCAGTTAGGTTTGCTTATTACCAAAATCTAGGAGACATACCTAATATCAGAATAGCATTTTAACGGGAGACAAAGGCAACATCTTGCAATTGAAAACATGTACCACTGTATCATTATGGTTTTTGTACAGTGCCTCTGCTAAGGAGACCCCACTGCATCAGCCACCACATCTACTGACTGTTCTTCATTAGCCAAAATATTCTACTCAAAAACCAAACCAGCATTTGCTCTCATCTTTAAGGGCAATATTACACAAAGAATTTCTGCATCTATCTCAGTGCAAATCGATGTTAAACTTGGACTGTAAATCCAGAAGTCTCTTAAATACAGCAAAAAGCACTGTCTTCCTATATCACAAGTTTATATTCCTCTATTCTAAAATGCATTAATATTCTCCTACAATAAAGACAGATACAGAAGATACTCACCACAGTGAGACTGCAAGATTTGGTTACTTGCAATTTTAGGAGACTAGGCTAAGATATAATTTGGGATTCACCCTCCAAGTCCTGTATTTTACCAGGTTTTTGTCACAATTCAAATGGCTTGAAAAGAAAATAAAATTTTATTGGAAATGACTGGGTACCTTTATTTAGGAAGAAAAACATCTAACTAGAAAAGCCTACAGTAAGTCAGGAGTGAATCTGAAACTCAGAACTGATCATATCATTCAAAAGAAAAATGTCAGTGTTACAAACTCTTGCTATTACAGCCAATGTTGATTAGAGGAAATTAAGTCAACAAGCTGGTACAACTGGTTGACGTTTTATTACTGTCTTTCAACAGGAGGAGTGGGAGAAAGATAATTTAAACACAGATGAGGCCAAAGATAAACAGAAAAATAAGAAAAGCTTTTAACTTGGCCAGTAAGCCAATTTTCCACTCCAAGTCACTCCAAGAAAATGCTTGCTCCAAACTAAAGAAATCTAACTTCCAGAATCAGTAAAACAAAAACAAGGAAAAAACGTACATGCAATACTTAAGCATACATTTATATACCACTTACTCTAATGTGCGTTTCAAACTCCTTCAGAAAATTGGATTTAGAGGAGAAAGGACTTTTAAAATGAAGTTTACTAGTTTGACAAAACAGCTGCTGATAGTCACTTAAAATTTTTATTTTTTCAAACTCTACTAAAGGGCAAAAAAATACTGTACCACTGGAATATTCTCTGTTCAGTTAGTATCATTTCTTGCATCCCCTTTGGATATCATATTTTATAACTATGACAGTTTTTTTTCTCCCTTTTCCTGCTAAAGGTAGGTACCATTTATTCACTTATTGCCTTTGGGTTTTTTATTTTATTAAAGTGGGATAAATTGCACAACTATTTGGAAAACATTTCACCCCCTTATTTTTCTAAAGATATTATTTAAAATCCCAAAAGGATGTTAATATTTAACAAAAGCATAGGGTTAGGCTATTAGAATATCAAGTCTGACATGTTATCTAAGGCAAAGGCTTATTTCAGTTGCTTCATAAGAAAAACATGAAATCCCAGTACCGTACCAACTGTGCAATAACGAAAATGAGGTTGTAATGAATTCCAATCTAACCTTCAATAGTGGATTCCAATTACTGTACTCATAGGAGAAGTAAAAATATTTACATAATATAACACCATTTTTTTCTGATAAAGTGGTGAACAATGCTGCAGAAAACCTTCCACAGATGTAAATCTAAAAAGAAAATCAGGTTCCCACTCAAACTTTGCTCTTTTTAGTCTTGTTAGACTCCCCAGTATATGAAGGGGTGAAGCTCTCACCCTTCACAGAGACAAGGGAATGAAAAAAAATGCTAGTATGAAGTTTAGAGGCAATTAAATAGCTTTCCTGTTATAAATTTAAGTAGAAACATTATTAGTTAAACTTAGTGGGCTTTGCGGTTTAATATACATTCAGCACAAGTAATTTTTCTACAAGCCTTTGGCTCCATCTGCTGACTTTTAATATTAAAAATAATTGATGAGGCTGAAAACATTCATGGTTTTGGAACACTTAAGTCCTCTACATTTTTGTAAGTGTGGTTCAAAAAGGTATAACTAAATACCCCAAGTGTGTGGTCTAGTAATTTTGTCAGTTAAAATTATCTTGAAGCAACAATATATCAGTTCTGAGGAGAAGATACCTGAGTGAGCCTGGGATACACAAGGGATAAACAAAACTTACTTGGAAGACTGGCTGGAATCAGATTAAGCAACAGGTATACATCTGGATGTTTATGTCACAGAATCACCCAGCAATGAAGTCCAAATCTGAGAAGTAAGATTCTGAGCAGACTAATAAAAAGAATCGAAGATCCATAACACAACCCTTGTGAGAGCTGGTTGGAGACATTTGCTCAACACCTGCCTGTGCTGGTTTCAGCTTCCCCTGTTTTCACTGAGCCGTCTGCTTCACAGAAACTAAAGCTTGTTGTATTTATGAATAAAAACACGATAAAAGATTACTCTGAAAGTTCAAAAGCCCTAATATTTGCCTGTTCCAGCACTGATTTATTTTTCATTATTGCAGGATTCTGATCATTATCAGAGTGCTACGAACTCAAACTAGATAGAATTTCCACACAAAAAATTGCACATGAGAAACACATCTAATATGCTCTTTAAATATAGCAGGCAAAAATCTTGAGACTCAAACTTTTTTTTGGGGGGGGGGAGCAGTGGGGGTTACTTTCACAAGTTTCAAGTAGTTGGAGCACCATTTTAACAGCACAAATAAAAAACAGTTGCAGTGCTTAATTGGACATTTTTTACCATTAAACAACTAAATCTATTATTAAACAAAAGCAGCCTGATTTACATGAACACTGAGCTCTTGTGACTGCAAATTATTTGAGTGGTAATTAGAATAATCAGCATCTCTGATAATTCATTTTCCCTCTATGACCCTAGTTTTCAACACCCATATTAGAAAAAATCTGACAAAACACAACAAAAAAACTCCAGAACAATCCAGCCCCATTAAAAAACCAACATCCAACACACCTGGCTTTCCAGACTCCCTCCCTGTGCTCTCTTTCTATGCACTCTGAAAAGTACTTTCCTCATATTATCGGTGTAGGAGATATGGGCAGTTTCTCAAACTAAATCCCATTTGTTCTAATTGCCAGATATGGGGAAGATTTTTTTAACACACCATTCACAGGTTCAATATCAACCTACCAACCTATCAAACTACCAGTCTTAGTATTTGACTTACAAACAGAGGTAAAAAACAAATGATGGAATCCATTATTTTTGTGAGGGGATTTAAAGACATAAGTCTTAAGTGTGTTAAAGCTAAGATTAAACAGAATCTGAACCAGACACTAAAGCTCACTATCAAAGGTGTGAAAAAAAGCTCATCTTTCTAGCTTTGTAGAAAAAAAACCTTTTCTGAAATGAAAATATAAAAAACCCTCTTACATATAGCACATACCACAAATATCGTGGTTTCCAAAAAGCTTCTTTTAAAGTTATTAAATATTTATAATGTCTCTTTCAGAGCTAAGACTGAAGCAAAGGAATTCAAAGCCATTACTTTTAAAAACTGAAAGCAAAATACATGAATACAAATTCTGAACAAAAGTTCTCAAGAAATTTTAACAGTATGTGAAACAGTAGGAATATAGAGGACTCTCTACACAGTCATGCTCAGGTATAGGTATAGACCCAATAGGTTCAAAACTACTTATAAAAATGCTCATATCAGGGAAAATTATCATCACACAATTTGATATTTAGAGACACATTAAGAAAAACTAAAAAAAATATAATCACAAATATAAATCTAACCTTCTGTAAATTCAATTTTCCATATACAGGAAAATACCAAGAAAACAAGCATGTATATTGTAAAGTACTGTGCATAATTATTAAAATTTTAATCACATCAACATATTCTGCCTGTTGAAGTCTGTCTAAACCCTGACCCAAGCAAAAAGCCCTGGCTGGTGTCAGCATAGCTGGATGACAGTGAACAAATGAAAGGCAGGATTAAGACTTCATTGCCGAGTTGATCAGAAAGGAGTTTGCCCATCAGGGACAACAGTGTAATCTAAAACAAAAAGCAATAATACAGTGTTTGATTTGTGGAGTTACTGTGCCAGGTAACTTTAACATTGTGGATTCAAAGTAACATTAACTCAGCCCACTACACATTGTGGATATCTAATGGCATGTTTTTACAACTGTTTGCAATGTACATGTCAGATGGCCCAAGTCTTTCTTGTGAGTCACACCATAACCACAAAACTATGCCTTAATGTTAAGCTCTTTTTCTTCCCCCAATTTAAGTCTGATGTAAAAATTGCTTTGTCCATCTCTTCTCCCGCATATGAATCTTTAAAATGTCTTGCAATATTAATTAACTTAATGCAATCCTCAAACAAGAACTAGAATCATCCTTGTTAAAAAAAAACAAAACTAAACACACACACACACAGATTTTATCATGGTTTTGCTCCTTCTTATGAGAATTAAAGAACTAGAATCATCCTTGTTAAAAAAAAACCAAACCAAAACTAAACACACACACACAGATTTTATCATGGTTTTGCTCCTTCTTATGAGAATTAAAACAGGAAACCTGTGTAAAAAAAAAAAGGCCCCAAATCCCTGAAAATAATTTTTAAAAATGAATAGAACCCTTACCTTCACATGTGTGTGTTTTTACTAGAAAATTAGGATCGTTTTTAAAAAACAGTTCTTAGCTTGCTGCCAAAAACATCCCTCATCTCTTAAAAAAAACAAAAAATCCTCAACATTCCTGGTAGTCCACCAGATCATATAAGTTTTAAAGAGGCAGAGGCTACTGAAGTCATAATCATCTTGCCTAAATATATCCTTATTACCTCTATTTCCAACAGTAAACCTGAAGTTTGCAAAGATTTACCCACTCCCCCACCCCTCCATAGATTTTAAAATCTTTAAGAGCTTCTCTAAAAGTGGGGATAGAGCCTGTGATCTCGGAGAAGACAACTTACGTGATGTCTGCACGTCACACATCTAGAAAGTGGATTTAAAAATGAAAGTTCAGCAATAGATAGGATAAGTGAGCAGTAAAAGCAAAGAAGACGACAAATCAAGGACATAAGGAAAGCCTTAAAAAAAAATTTGAACTACAAAAAAGCATTTGACTATAAACATCTCTTAGAACTCTTAACTAATGTGTTATCACTTGCTGCAAGAAGGAAAAGCAGACACATGATTTCTACCAGTTTGGAGATTTCCACCATTTTCCCACTATTTAGGGAACTGCATGCCTGAGAAATATTACACATCAGAATAAATTATGTTGAACCTCATTTGTACGTAGCATCTCAGGTTCACATTAAACCTCACGGGAGGGCTCAGAGCAAGTTAGGATCCTGCTCTGTATCACCATGTAGCAGAACTTCCTCCACCTCCAACCATAAGAGATGAGAGACCTGCCCTTAAATGAAGATACTCAATAACCTCCTCTAAAGCCCAAGCAGTCAGTAGCCTTTGACAAGACTGGAATGTACAAATTAATACACATTGTACAAACAACAGTTTTTCCCCAAACAACAGCATCACATCAACACTAGAAAAAAATAATCTGAAACATGTTGTACAAAATATTATTCTTACTCAATCACCTCCTGACTCAAATTCTCTCCTAAAACTCAGTGCAGAATAGTCCAGCGTGGGATTGTGTGTTTTATTTTATGTTTACAAAGATTTGTATAGTTCTTTGCATTTAGACTAAACTAACTGGTGTCGCTTTGTGTTGACTCAAAGGCCAAACTGGGCATTTATTTTAGCCTTATTAGGCATTTATTTCAATCCTTTACCAAAAATAATTTTTTTCAAGTTTCCCCTTACAATCTGCTTTTCTGTGGTTTTGTTTTGAGTGTTTGTGGTATACCTGCATATTTCTCACTCCCCAAAGACTTCAAATTATTGTCAACTAATCTCCACAAGCCAGATCAATGCCTTCAACTAGGCAAAGAAAATACCACACAAATAATATCCATATTTCAAAACTGATTTATAATAGTACATTTTTTCCCTAAGCCACCATTTAACTTGTTGCAGTCCTACGTACTAGGTGTTGTACATCAGACAAAAACCTCTCCTAGGGATGGTTCGCATAAAAAAGTCCATGGAAATTCATTATATAATGTTAAGAAAATGCAACTACAACACAGAAAGTGAAATGAAGGAAACAAAAACAAAGTGGTTAGATGAATGAGAACACAGAAAAACTTCCAAGAGGTTCTGACACCTCACACAAAATATAGATTATAAACAAACTTCTGAACCATTTTCGGTACTTCAATCTCTCTTCTGTTGAAGAAAAAACCTGATGCCTATATATATATATATATATGAGGTCATTGCTTACACTGAGTTAGTCTGTTCTCATGGCTGATTTCTGACACCTGAACTGAACAAGCAGTAAGGCCCTCTCTACCACTCTTTTGCAGAATCTATTACACACCTTATATATAGAATATCTTAAAAACAGGTTGCCTAGACAAGCATTTAAAGATGTATTGGCTACAGTGACTCTTTAAAAAGAGTATTTGACCTTTCCTTGTGATTTCTAAAGTGTGAAATGTTTATTCTTGATTATTTATTCATTAGAGTAGAAAGAAAGAGACTCCAACTGCATTTTATAGCATATGCTTTCAAGCTAATCTTTACAACCATGAAGAGCCTGGGAGTTTGTAGTTTTCATTTCAGACAGTTGCAAATGAAAATCTGATCTAGGCATTCATATCATGTTCATCACAGCACTATCTGGGCAGCTTACATAATTATATTATTCCAGCTGATACTGTAAAAAAAAATATTGCCTCCCTCTTGTATTACTCTTTCTTTCATTGCAAACTGCACCAGCTATTATAATACAAATTTATGGGAATACTCTAGTGAAGAGATGTATCCTACATTTAGTTTCAACTGCACACGTTGTCACAGGCATATGACAACAGATTCAGGTTATGAGCTGAACAAGCATTTAAAGAGCAAAGTCAGTTTTCATAACTTTCATAGCAGTAACTAAGAACAAAATTTAAAGTTTTATAAATGGGGTCATCTCAGGAACACCCAGTAGAAGGCACGAAATCCACAGACTTGCTATGGTGTCATAATAATAGTTCAAGAAAGTACTTCAGTAATAGACTAATTATAGGTTCCTGGGCACTTATGCACTAGTTCATTTTCTTCCATCTTTTGGTCAAATTCAGAAGTTTATTTAAACAAGACTGCTGAAGATAATGTTTTCAATATTCAGATCCTTTTTTGCCAGTGACCAGATCTAAGCAGAACTTTGTAATATACAGGCCACAGCTTAATTAATGCAGTGTTTGCTGAATTGCTCTGCTTCTCAAAAGCCTGATCAAATAAGGAATTGTACTGTATATGGATGACCAAGGAAGAACAAAAAGTGACATTCCCTTCCTTCATTCTGGTTACTGAAATTTTGCCAAAGCCTCCAGCACTTGAACTTAAGTATTTAAAACATGATAGTTACTCACTGCCCTAA
>NW_010336395.1:0-49435 GCF_000700745.2 Antrostomus carolinensis | reverse complement strand
GGAATGCAATGTGAAAGCTATGTTTACCATTTAGAAGCCTACCTTTCCAATTACTATTCAAGCATTCCACTATGATTTCTGCTCAAATGGCATGTGTACATGCATGTGAGTCTGTTTTCAATTGAATTGGATTGAGAACAATTCTACCTGATAAATTAAAAGAAATAAAAATAAAGTTAATGACCTGGCAGCAGCAAAGCTTAAGCAAACAAGTCCTGCAAACACAAGCCAGCCATCCTCTGCTTTAAAAAAGTTACCATAAAGTTTAAACAAAAAGACATTTGGATGAAAGTTTGTGATTACTAAAGCAATGTCCATTAACTTATTTTCAAATTAATCTTGAACCCCACGGTACACAAACCAACAAATGCAACACTAGGTCACTGGAGCAGCAACTGTTCAAGGGGAAAGATGTTACCTACTAAGTCCTAGGATAACATGGATGGTTTTGTTCATTTCCATCCCAGCTGTGGCTTAAGTCATCTTAAAAACTTTCTCCTCCTGTACGCAGCTCACAGGACCATTACTTAGAGTACTCACTTTAGATGGCTCCAGGACTCGTTTTTCAAACTATAAATGCAAGACATTTAGCCCTAGGAAAACAAGGCATATCCTATAGAGGAGGTATCAGAACCTGCTTAATCATCTTCAGAAACTGCTCTTGAGAGGATAACACCAATGTTTATCAGGTCTTGCCCACCAAACACACTCTAGCTTCAGCCTACCGAAACAAGTTCAAAATACCAACCCAAGGTTTCTCGTCTGACCCTGACTAGTGTTAGTTTCAAGTATCGTAGGTTTCAAGCCAAGATGTACTCAAGGGGAAGGGGAAGTAAGTATACACAACTGCACTGGTACTCAAGATTGCAACAGCAGCTGAGAAAAAGGAGGGGGAAAAAACCAGTTTCTTCAATCTATGGATTAGCCACTTTGAAGAGCAAACTTCGAAACTGGAAAAGAAGCCAGAGATAGAGAAAGATGGAAATAGGACAAAAAGGAGAATAAGCAGATGAGTGAAGTTAAAGCAACAGGGATAAACTTAAATGTTAGGTATGACCTTAACAGCTTATTAGATGTTTGGTTTTCTTTTAGATTTTGTTTTAGAGTCATACATGAACATATTCTATTTCTCAAATTGTGGCACTCTCATACTGGGATACAGAGCTTTTCCATCAGATCCAGCAACCCAGTATGTTGCTAACTCACAAAGAGCTAGAAAGCACTGAGCATCATAGACTACACATGGAAGTCACACTTGCCAACAGTCTACACTAGTCAGGAGAGCACACTGGTGGGGAGAATGCCTATGGACATGGTAGACTGCATGCAGTCACTAGTGAAACTGTTACACTTCAGTGCCAAGACCAACCTCAGAACAACTCTACCTGTACAACTTTCTTGTCCATTGTTTCCCTTTTCTTCAGCTCAGTTTCTTTCCCACCTTGTATTTCTGTAACAACTTTCTTCAGCTTTTCTAACAGTTCTTACATGACAAATGACTTACTGAAACCTGGACAGAAAAAAAATGTAATTTGATTTATCTAAGAAAATCAGTCATTGTATCAAATAAAAATATGACGTTCAACTCACACAGTATTTTCATCTACTCAGAGTTGAGATGATCCTACATTTCTTTTTCATTTCGAACCCCACTGAACAGCATACCAGTTCTTTAGCAATAATAACTCTCTGCACTTTCTAACTATTAAGGCAAAATTACCTGCGTGGTAATAGCACAAAATACACACTTCAAATTATCTCATGCATTAACCACAGCCAGTTAGCACTGCAGATAACACTGAACAAGCAATCAGCAACATAGAAATACTGCAGAAGTTAGTCTGCCTTGGAGAACAGTACTGTTTCCAGTAATGCTGCACTTGCATGTGGAGCTTGGATCCCAAACAGTCATTTAAAAGTGGTTTAAGTGGATAGAAGCAAAGCAGAAATTACACACAAATCTCTTCCTTTTCAGATCCACTGTAGGAAGAAACTTGTATACTTTGGATAATTTCTCTAATCCATTCAAAGGCAATCTGTATCCCAACTGTCTCTAACTGGCAGGCAGCACAGGGTATACCTAGACCTCCAAGAAAAGCTGCAGATAAATTTTAGTGTTTGAAGAGTTAATTGTCCAGCACTGACTAGGCCACTTTTCTGCCTACAGAGATCACATTAGACACACAAGCTCCAAAAATACAGTGTATGGTTTGGATTAGCACTGCTCAGGTTGGCTGCTCTCCCCTGGCTTCCTTCCCTTCTGCTCTGACCAAGTAGAAAAAATTTTAAAACCCCATGATATATATCCAGCTCCCTTTCTATTATGTCTTATCCCTGGTCCTGAATAAAACAAACCTTAACAAAGTCCTTTATCTTGCTCCCTCTTTTTACTGTACCTGCACAATACTTAATAAAAAATTGCAAGTGATATGAACTAAACCACTATACCTCAGTAACAGGTAGTGAAATAGCAGCATACAAATCTCTTCCTGAGCACTTTTATTCCTGAGCCTTTTAAAAGTCCAAAGTTCACTAGATTTTTTTTTTTTCCTCTCTTAATACAAAATTAAAATAGATTCCGTTCTTTGCAGTCTTGTGTTTTTGTCTGGATGGGATTTTTTGTTTTGGGGTTTTTTCTGAGGGTATGATGTTGGCTGGTTTTGTTTTGGTTTTTTTTAAAGCGTGAACTAAAACAGAAATAAAAAACAAAACCCATACAGTCAAAAGTTACAAAACCATACATTGAAAATGAGGGAACTGATCTTTAGAACCAGCTCAGCATCTGCTACTCTTATTCTCTCAAGAGACTGAGCCAAAAAGATTTGAGAAGTTTTTATTGCCAGATCTAAATTTCATTCCACGGGCACTGGATCAGGTCTTTAATCCTTTACTTAACCACAAAGAACTGTGCTGAGGAGTTTAATTCTTCCAAAACAACTGATAATATCCTAAATGTTGAAAGCAGAGTACTTTCCATTATAAGCCAAATCCTGCATGTTTTGCTTTTAAGTAAACGCCACAGCAGATGCAAAACCAGTAGGATTCACACTGATGTTTTCTAGGAAAGGAGAAAATCTCCAAAAAAAACACAACCCATGCTTAGAAGTGGCAGACAATTAAAGAAACAGTTTAACACTTTTACTGAATTAAACAGCATGTGTAACATTATATGTATATGTTTAATTTATTGATTTAGGATTTAAGATTCTTGTATTTCATCACTCATATTTTAATATGCATTATGAACTGCTTTTTCATGACTTTATCAGTTACATTTAATTGATTCTTTGCTCCAACCCAATTTGCTGAACTGTCATTCCTCATAGCATTAAAAGAAAATATTCAAAGTGAGCTAGACTTCTTCCCCAGCAGATGAAGCACAGCATTTTAAAGGCTGTTTATATCAGCACTGGGCAAGAAGAATCCAAGAAGCATTGGCTAAAAATAGGTGTAGAAACAGCATTCAGACACACTCTCAGAAAATGTAGCAAGGGCTCTATCTATTTGCAGTGCAAAAACCAGTCAAGATATCTTGAAATTTGGAAGGAGTATATTATGAGGTCCAAAGAACTCAACATTATAGTGGTGAAATCTTAAAGATTTCACCACGGAAGTCCACATACAAGTGTCTTCATGATCCAATTCAGTGGAGTTTGATCCAGCTTCATTTTCCGAGATTGAAACGTTCTCTGACGAGTCTTAACCATGCAACTCTGTGCATAAAGTCCTTAAATATATAGAAATTAGTTCTTACTAAATTTATAGACTAAAGCTCACTAATCAGAGGTCTTGGGACATCAGATAGGCTGAAGCACTCGTGGGCAAAAGCAGATATATCTGTTACGATCTGAATAGCCACAGTGGTCTGAAGGAAACAGTCCTGCAAATAGTATTTGGGTTATTCTATCAGGCACTGGAGAATGGTTTTTGTTGGATGAGCAATAAAACTACAGAATGTTTGCCAAAAAACAGACCAAGGTTGTCTAGCCAACAAAGATGATTTAAAAAAAGTAATCTCTTTCCATATGGTGGAAGTTCATAGTTTCTCAGTATCACACTAACAAAAGGATGCTTCTTGAAAGTCAATATAATTTGACAGCAAATAGGTCCTTGCCAAGACAGAATCCACTAATGGTTTAAACCAATGTTCCCGTTTACTAGGAGACTTGACTAGATAAACAGAAGGAAGTATCTCACGTTTTTCATATTTGATGTCTCAGGTGACCTCTTGAAAGCCTATTAGAGTACCAAAACACTTGTCTGACTACTTTCCACCTACAAAAGAAGCATTTTGTAAACATGTTTGCAACTTTTGAGATTGAAAAGCTGAACGTTAATAACAGCAAACTTTAGGGATGAAGGCTGGACCCAGTATGAATATTCTTCTCCTTTAATGGTAACAGCTCAGACACACCTACCAGATCAAAAATCTAACAACATCTGAAGATGTATCTCCCAAGGTCAGTCCAATGATTAAGTGTCCATCTACATGATTTATTACATAAGAAATAACTTTGTACTATATCACACCAGACACATTATTCAGCATCAGCACAGAGTAAAAAAAACCCTATGTGATCCCTCTACAGAAAAAATTCAATGTAACCATTCACCAGTAACACAGCTACCCAGGTTTCGAGGCACTCATGAGCTGTGATAAAATGCAGTACAAAATGGTAGTACACCATACCTTTATACAGGCTCCAGTGAAGCTACTGATCTCCACCAGCCATTCAGCTTGCTTCAACTTGCTCTAACATTTATCAGTGATTATATTAAACAGAACAGATAGGAACTGGAATGTAAAGCAAGAAGAAAGAAAAGTTTCTACTTCTTGCAAGTCCTGAAAACACCTAACAGTGGTCTTTGTACTTGGCAGCCACGTACATGCTTGGTGGCACCTATACACCTGCAGCACTTGATCTTAGGTAAGGCAATGCTGAGTCAACACTTCTAGGATGATGGGATATATATCCATTAACTGCATACATCTGTCTCTGCTTCTTCACTCAGTTCAGACTTATCGCTTCTATGATCTTTCATGACTCTTAAGACAGAGAGTGATTCTTATTAACCAACCTGGAACATTTTCTGTGCCCCAAGATATCTGTAAAGGAACATATAATCATCTGTTTTACCCAATCTTCCAATATTTCTAATGTGCTTGCAACTGTGCAATCCAAAGCTACAATCACTAACACTGGGCAGAAGGAAGATCACCTACCATACAATATTTTGCATTACTTTTTGCACAAGGATTATTTTTTTGTTTTGTTTTGAGACAGACAATCATAAGAAGAAAAGTCTTGGTTCTTGTCTGGTTTTTTGTCTTCTAAGTAGCTGCTGTTCTTAAGCTACTATTACTTCCCCCCCCACCCCACCCTTGATAAGGAAGGCAGAGATACTTCTCCCCCACTGAAAAAAAACCCATTTTCCTTTTTCAATTAAAGCATGCTATAAAAAGACACAGCAGCACTAGAATGTGACATGCACACTCACTTAAACTAAATCCAGTAAACAAAATATACTTAGATAAATATTTTGAAGTGATTATCACCAAACATATCAATGAAATAAAATGAATCTATGTTGAAAAAAATCCCTACTATTCAGACTCCAGGAACTTTATTATAAAGCAGAAATAAAAATGTCACAAGTTGTTACAGTTTATAAACTGGAAGACTGTAGAGATTGAAAGACTACTGAAATAATCTTAAAGGACATTCAGAATTCTGCCAACACTACATTTTTGCTGCAGAAATCCTAGGTTCATGCTCTTCAAGGTGGATTTCAAGTGCTAGTGAGCAAATAGTACTAACTCAATTGGATACTGAACTGTTTGCTGTGTCAAAGCTTTTTGCCAAACACATATATATAATTTTTCTTTTCACTATATGGATAATCAACCCCAGATGGCAATTTACATAGGCAACAGCATAAAGGAATCCATGCACTGCTGGTGCTCTCAGCCTCAATCAGAGCAAGCACGGGCGTTTGAGAATGTCACTGTTTATTTTTAATTGCTGTGTCCCTCCTTTGTGCAGGTTCAAGCGGTCAAAGATGTCGAAGTCCATTAGTAGAACTGGAAGGTGATGCCACTTCATTTGGTGAGAGGGTTCCTCAAATTTAAAAAGCAGCTGGTTTGTAATGTCCCTAAATGCCCAGTGGGCACCAGCTGTCAATCTCAGTTACCACAGGGTCAGGGCAAAAAAAGGTCAGAGAGAATCATAAACCACAATGTGTTGTGAAATGTGCTTCCTCCGTTACCTTGTAGGCCTGAGAAAGGTTTGACCTTTTCTAGGTATCCTAACCCAACTCTGCACAATGCTAGCAGGGGCAAGTACAACACACAACTCAAACTTAAAAAAGTCACTTCCTTTTACTGTGCCTTGGTTTCCATACCTGTACAACATGAACATGAATATTCACAAGCTGCTAGTGGCAAAAAACCAAAAAGTAAAACTCTGCCCACCACTATTACCACTCAGAGGTATGGACACATCTTCTATTTCATACAAGGCAGTGGAAGGATTAATTTATTAACAGCAATTAAAAATAACTAAAAATTTGAAGGAAGTTGCTAATGCCATAAAAGCAAAGTGATCTGGCTTCTCTTTATCAATGACCTGTTTATCTGCTAACTTGCCCTTCACTTCACTGCTCCCCCAGTCACTTGGGAAGAAAGCATGTTTTAAAGACTCACTTAAAGCCTTTCCTACTGTTCTTTTAAACACTCATTTGCAATATGATTGGGAAGAAAGCATGTTTTAAAGACTCACTTTCCTACTGTTATTTTACACACTCATTTGCAATATTGAAGTTACTCACTATATTTTTGTCATTTTCTCCTTCATATGGATTATCAAAGAGCAGACTAATTCCTAAACTTATTTCTCCAAAACATTCTTGGACCATACATGAAGAGCTGAATAGTGATTTCCAGATATAATCTAGTCATGCATTCTTTCTTTGCAAGAAATAATTACTCTGCTCTGTCTCACCCCCATCTCCCAGGGGAAGTTTGGCCAGTGCTATGCCAAAAGGAAAGTACCGAACTAGCTCTGCAAGGCCCTTTCTGGGCAGGAGCCATCACTCATCAGCCTTGTACTCAATTACTTGTCCCTCCTTGGACCTCTTTTGCAGGAAGGCCCAGGACAGCAAGCAGGACACCACAGAAAAGGAAAGGAACAGTGGCAAGGGGAAAGCAGGAGAGGTTCAAACCAGAGCCACAATCCCAGCAGAGCATATTCCCTGCAGGAATTACAAGCATGGTTCCCAGAATGGGCTACATACTGCAAATGGGAATACAGGCAGCGAGGAGCTCTGCAGTGAAAGCAGACATGATGGGGTATGTACCACGCAAATTACTGTTATGCAGAAGACAGTATGATCTAGACAGCCACAGGCATCACAGAAGAAGCTGGTCAAAAGTTAATTGTCAGCTATCAGCAAGATATTTCAGGTGAAATCAGAATGCCTCACTTAAGTCCTTCACTTGCCCACAGTACAGGTAAAAATGAGAAAGCAGCATGTGTACTCAATGAAAGAACAAGGTCCTTATAGCAATACAACTGCTTATTCTTGGAATGTGAGTGGCTGGGTCCACTTTAAGTGGCAGTTGGAAAACGCTCCACCAGTCTTGACTCATTTTGGGTAATTTTACTAAAAAGGGAAAGTCAGAGCAGTCCAACATGTGTGAAATAGGATTCACCTGTCCCAAGCATAAATTCACTGCATTTTCTTTTAAAGGTTGAATATATTTTAAGGACATAAAATAGTAACAACAGTTAAGCAGTTCAAACGCCATTGAAAGGCCTCTTGACTTTGTACAGGCTCTCCAAAAAGCCCAACGGCAGCAAGCCACCTACTGCATCCCAGCAGCTCTCCCAGAACATGCTGACATTAATTAAAGCCCCAGCAAACAAAGAGAATGTGCATCAAGCATTTCAATGCCCTCTTCTTGTCATTTCCTTCATTTCCAGACATCTCAGGAAGTCTACCTACTCAGATTCTTTTCCAAGCCTTCTCACTGCAGCATATCCCAAATGAAAGTAACCTCACTCAAATGTTGTTCAGTCCTTGGGCACATCCTGTCTTGGAAACGTGCCCACCTTGCATTTCCAAATTTGAAAGTCTAACATGCTAATCTAGGTCAGTCTTCTCTCCTCTTTCTTCAACTAAAATTGAGCAGGTAACTTTATTGGCTGTCTTATTTAAAAATCTCTATGTCTCTTCCTATTATAAACTGACTTATAGCAGAGTACCAAAAAAAACCCACCAGACAGACATTGAAAATAATTGAATAATTTCAGATTGGAAGAGAACACTCTCCTCTTTGTTGTCTCTTTCTATCAGGAAAACCGGGGGGAGTGAAAATGAGAGACTCACCTTCAGGGCAGGGATCTCCACATTGTCACCAAGGCTAACAGAGCCAGAAAGAATAGTCCCTGTCATCACCGTGCCTTGACCCTTGATAGAGAAACAGTGGTCAACTGCCATAAGGAAGTTTCCCGAGGGGTCTCTTGATGGCAGGTGAACCTGAGACTTCAGGACCTGAAAAATAAAACATAAAAGCAGCACCATGCCTGGGTGAAAAGTCATGACAGCCATACAGCAAGAGGAAGGCAAGTGGATGATTGATTGAACAAGCTTGAAGTTTTACTGATTTCAGGCATCTTCCAACAATCTTAGAACACACCAATGTCAAATGAACTGTGTGTGCCACAGAGGAGATGCACACTTAGGAGCAAGAACAGTTCGATTTTCTGCCTTAGAAAGATTTCATGCTGCACATTTAGCTCTGTTAGCAAAACTGCACTGGCAATAAAATTGCTGCCAAACTCAATATAAACACTGCAGCAAAGAGAAAAAAAAAATCCTGTTCATCCCCACTACTTCCTCCCCCACCCCCCCAAAAAAGTGAAGTTTTACAGTACTTCAGCTTCTTTGGATTGTGTGCCTTTAACATCTGCTTTTAAGGTCAGAAACTACAGTTTAAGCCCAAATTGTAATGGCAGAACAAAGAAGAGTCTCTTACCAAGGATAGAAAGGATAATACCTTGAAGCTCAATGGCAGGACTCACACAGCATTTGCCAGCTCTTCTAATATTAGGTCTCAGTTGACAGATATCACTGCAATATGGGTATTTCCTTCAAAGGTTTTAAACCTGTGGAATAACTCAGTAAATCTACCTGGAATCAGATGAAGGCAGAACCAGGGACTTGCCTATTTCTACCTCTCTAGACATTGTTGTGGGTAGCCTGGTTCTTGCTAAGTCAATTCTAAGGCCGTACACCACATCACACCCCCATGCTCATCTCAGGCCACATGTGTCTGGGAGGCTGTTTGACATTCGGTGCTCAGCAGCTGTGTGGAACATCTTGCCCTTGTACAAGCCAGACATACCTACATTTTTGATGACTGGTGCTTCACCTTAACTTCATCAATTTACAAGTATTTTAAACCTGGTAGCATCAGAATTAGACCTTGATAAGTCTGCAAAGAATGATGCTTTTTTTTTTTTAGGACTACTTTCTGCTGCCTGCAACTAACACTGGCATCCCTCTAGGGCAGAGATGCTACTTCTCCCTAAAACTTATTCACAGAAAGGGTGACAAGCCTACTAGCAGCTACAAACTTAAGTGTCCTACTCTTTACAGTATAAGCTTCATGCCATATGACTTATCATATAACCTATTAAAAAAAATAAAAATCTAAGAATTTATTCTCTTCCCCTCAAAAAGAAAAAAAAAATCAAACAAAAAACCCACCAACACACACTGCTGGAACTAAGGATACCTGTGAAGCATCAGTTTGCTTAAAGTCTTCTCTTGTTCATATGGGTCTGATATAACATTAGTTATATAATCATCTGGATTTTTTTTTTCCAGGCCCTACCTCATTCAGGGCACGGGGTAAATCCAGGCCATGCTTTTTATCTTTCACAGATGTGCAAGGCATGCAGTAGGCAGGGCAGAGTATCACAGAGAAAGACAGTTTCATCGTGAAGGCAGGTGCTGCTCCTCTAGAGAATGGATTCTTCACTTGCTTATGCCAGAACTCCCAAGCACTGCCATTCTCTTAAAAAATGAAACTTGCCACAGGTAATCACTGGCTATATACCTCAGACTGTCCAAACAGAAACCCCAAAGCTTAACAGAAGCGCTAAGTGCTCACAACTGCAATCAAAATTGTCAGGTACTACGATCTGAACACAAGCATGTCCCAAAAGAGTTCCTAGTTTCCTTAAATTTGGCAACCAAAATTAGTAAACACAGTAGATTAAACTCCTTTGTGCCTCAGCTTCCCAATCTAAATATGGATTAAAGTCACCTCTACACTTCATATAGGCCTTCTGGAAGTAAATTAACTGTTTGCCAAGTGCTCAAGACCACAGTGGTGTGTGCCAAAGAAAAGTCCGGGAGGAAATTAATCATTTTGAATGCAGAGCAGTATTTAAATGGAGTCATGAGGCCACAAAGAGAATAACAAGAATTAAAACAAAATACAGGCTACCTGCTCCCTAGCTGAGCCCTGTTCATCCTATGAAAGGAATGAGGTTTGGGTTGTTTAGAATAAAGAATCATGCACTTAAACACTGGATCATAACATACACATGAAGGAAGGAGACAATTCCCAACATGTAACTTTTGAATGCCTGACTTCACAACTTCACTGTTTTCTTAGCTGTGGTACAATTATAAAACAACACCTACCAAGGATTTGGCACAGTCTTAAAGCTATTTTTAGTCATTATGCTTCATAATTGTTTACAACTTTAAAACCAATTTCACCACACATGACAGCTGTTTCTTAAGACATCGCTATTGAAAGGCAATGAAGCCTAGTAGCTGAAAAAGGAGATCCACTTTTGGGGCATGAAAACTCAACTTCTCCATTCACTGGAAGGAATTCCTAAAGAATCAGGTTCCTTAAAACTGACATTAATGTAGGAGCTCCTCAGCTTTAGATACTAGTACAGTCTATTCCAAAAGACTTAAAGAAAAGCTTGAGCACATTTTATGTTGTTATTATGTTCTTCAGCAGGTACCTCAATTAATTCAGAAACACCTAGCGGGTTCTCAGACTCTGGGGCTTCTGGTCCACCAGGCTTTGCTGCAACAGCAACAATAGGACACCCACAGAACCTGAAAGAGATAAAGATTCTCACCATTAGACCACAGATCTCCTACATGTGTCAACATAAAAGTAGTTCCAGGTTCATCTGTCATTGAAGGCAAGGAAACTCCCACAAATTACAATTTATCTGCTCTTCCCCCATAGTGAATAACTGAGTTTTTTTCTTGATTTACTAGCATCTGCGATACTGGACTTCACCATGAAATCTTCAATCCTGTTTAGTATTAGCTACTGATTTTACACTGTGGTAGTCAAAAGCAAGACTCCAGTTTATTTCAGAAGCAAAGGTCTGTTACCTAGTCCTATTCCAGTGGCTTTGCATTCAAGCCATTTTGCCTGGGGACAAACACTGTTTTCAACTTACATTAAAACAATTATAATCCTAGCTGTAGAGTCATAACCTTCAAAACAGGAGCCAAATGCAAGATGGCACATGATGTCTACCTGAGTCTGCAGGCAGACTGCAAGGTCTGCAGACAACAGAAAGATCTAAGTCTACTGAAATCAAAATTTATGAAACTCACAAATCTTAAAACATGCAAAGGTTCAGAGAAGAGCAGTAACTCCACAGTTGACCTCAGTTTAGCTTTTCTCCTACAATGAATTTTACTCTTAATATTCAGCAGCTTTTTCTACAAACTAAGTCAGCAGACTTAACTTTTGCTCCCTAAAATGCAACCTGGTGTTTGAATCATCTGATAGTAGCTTGTTTTGCCCTCATTTTGGAAAGGGCAAGTTAGACTAAGTCCAATTATTACTGCATTTTTGCAAAAGTCAAGTTTAGCCATGTAAAAAAATATATATACTAAACCAATGGAATAACAATCAGCAATAACACAAAAAAGTGATTGGTTCTCATAAATACTTGGATTCTTACGCAACAGATTAATATCAAAGGTAATTGTGGTCATCCTTTTGACATACACCCCCATCCCTAGATTTTAATTTCAAAAAGGGAGTGAACTGGAAGAAAAAGACAGTGCCTCGGTAAAGAAAAAAAAATGTGAAGTTCTAGAGAAGAAGCTCATCTAGTGACTAAACAGTAAGCAAGCATATAAGGTATCTTCTTTGCTTATATGCCATAAATCTGAGGCATCTAGAGACAAAGGGTAGTAAAAACATGCACTGAAAATTCCCATGATCAACCATAAAACTTTTGGAAATTTAATTTTCATACAAATACTTTAGGACACTGTATTGCAATAAATACAAGTTTATGGCAAACCAGGTGCTTTACTCCTTTTCCCATATATCAGAACAAACTGGAATAATCATATACTGCCCTTGGAGGCACTTCTAAACATGATTCAGCCCCACTAAAACTTTTACTCCAGCACATTGATTTATTGTCATCAGAGTTTAGACCCTGTTGGACAAAGATAAAAGCTGGCATATGCAAAAAAAATACGAAAAAAATAGAAGTTTCATTCATAGGGACAGTTTGCTTCTACTTTTGGTATCAATCCATGGAACAAGCAAGTTTCAGTTAGGTTAAATTTATAAGTGTCAAACTATTCAAATGTACAACAGCTGATTCCCTCTGACAATTTTTTTCCACCTTCCATGGTATCTCCTGACAACACTATAATTACTTCCCCAGTGGCAACACCTCTATAGCTGCAACAGACTTCAGATTTGCTTACTGCTATGGAACTGAGCATGCATGCCTGTGTGTAGAGAAATAACAATCAAAATAAACTATTCCTGGAAAAATGCTCATTGCCAAGTGGTTGGTGTCAGAGGCAGCTGTCAAATGGTCTCAGTATATGCTCTGCTAATAAGAGTTGTTCAGAAATACAAAAACAGCTAAAACACATGCATTTGGAAATTCAAAATCAGGTTGGAAAGAGGCTGTTGAGAAACACCACACGCCTAAGATACAATTGGACAAGCACTTTTCACTTAAGCCCAGGTCAGCAGTGCTGTCAGAGCCCCATAAAGCACAGAGTGCACATGCAAAAAACAATTTTTGTTATGAGAAAAATGCACAGACATATCCAATAAAAGAGCATTTCTAAGATTCAGAGTTCAAAAGAGTAATTAAAACATTATGACAAGACCATTCCTCTCCAGGTGTTGTGATCAGTTGATACACATCCTTGTTTTAAAAGGGAGATAGAGGTAAGGACCTCACAGTTACCTTCTCAACTGTTTAAAAAAACCTCACTTCCCCTTCAGTTTTTGACAAAGTCTGCTAATTTTTGAGACATGCTGTAAAGACCCATCTATGCTCCAGGATATAAAGAGAAGATTTAAGTCAAGCAGTGTACACAAAAAGTACTTCTGAATACCAGTTTCCTTACAAAAATTTGTCTTCCTTTTATGAATATGCAACCAGAAATGTCTTTTTTCCCCAATCATTTGCAATACAATCTTGGAGTAAACCAAGAATGAAGTACCACCTGCAGCAGCAATTACTGCTATTCAAGAAGAATAAACAAATTTTAAAAGAAGGACAAAATAAAACTGAGCAGCATGTTAAGACAAACTCTCTTAAAAATCATTAACTTTGTAGCATAGGTGAGAAACAGATAAAAAATAACTATTAATTGTAATACTGCTTAATTCATATTCTATGTATCAACCTTTCAAATAAACAAATAAAATCATTAGAAACCCATTAGATAATTATCTCTAAAATTTTCTTAACTTTATTATCTCAATGCTATCCCCACAGGGATTACCTGTGAATCTGATCAACAAACTCAGAGCTACAAGGAATTATTGATCCAAAATGCTTTGATATTGCAGGTGTCTCCTTTCTCTATCTCTCTTAAAACAAGTGACAGCAACATACAAAGAAAACCAAGCCATCCTGTATTCGTTTGCCCTTAAATCAACAGCTGCCAGAGAAAAATTGAAAGTTGTAGGATTCCAAATTCACAAGAAAGAATTTCACTTTCTTGGTGACCTCTATACCATTCCCACAACAGTGAATGGACCCAAGAACACAGGAGCTGGAAAGACTCCAACATCTTTGTAGTCACTACTGTGGCAGTTGTACAGCTGAAAAGGGACACTGCCCTACCATCACAAATAAGCTAAGCAGGAACTGCCATATCCAACCATGCTCTGCTTTTTTTTGGTCCTGGTGAAATTCTCTCCTCTGTACATTAAATCCTATTCCTTTGATTTTTCAAATCAAAATGTGGCCTAACAGTTATAATGTGGGAGTCAATGTTCCCTTCTGACCCTGGGCAGAGCAAGCTGGGCTTCAGTTTGTGTAACCACTAAATAAATATTGTGTCTGTATTGTATCTTCCCACTTCAAACAGCCACATTTCCGCTCATGAATCTCACTGCACGTCACTCATTATGGACCTTAATTAGTTTACCTAAACAGGACTGACAAACATCATCCCAGCCAGAGCCACATTACACCATATAAACTTCCATCATTCTGCTCTCTTGGGGCAACTGCATTTTTGACCCTCAGTTAAGGAAAAGCCCTAACATCTCCTTTTCTCTGGAGTGGAAAAGACTGGCAGATCACAACAAAAGTTGCAAGCTCACAAACTAAAATAACCCCCCACCACCAAAAAAAACAAACCCCAAAAAACCCACACAAACAAACCAACACCCCCTCCCCACCCAAAAAAAAAAAAACCCTACCCAACAAACAGGAAAAAAACCCAAACAATCTCTCCCATACATACACCGCCACCACCACCAGCCCCCCAGCAGTTCCTCACCTGGCTATCCTGGCTTTGTTTTATCCAATCTGAACTCTAAGCAGCCCTTTAAACTGAAAAGCTTCATTATAGAAAAATATTTCTCTACACATGATACCTGCAGATACAAATTCAGGACTGCATTTGAGTTTCTGGTAATCCTTCTACTCTCTGATCATCTTTGCTAGACATCTCAGCATGTTTAGAAGCACGTTGGAAGGGAAATGTGGGTGAAGTATATTTGTTAAACATTTTGTTGTTACAAGTTAACCATTAACATTGCTGTTAACTTACTTAGTATTTTCCAAGGTCTTCTGCATTTTCTTAGTCATCTTCTCAATGGCACTTTGTCTCTTCCCCTCTGGAAGGAGATCTATTTTGTTCAGAACTACCACCATCTTCTGGCAGGCAATTTGCCCAATTACCAAGCACTCTGCTGACTGTGTCTGCATCCCTTTTGTCACATCTATTACAAGCATCATCAAATCAATAATCTGGGCACCTAGAGGAGAATTCACAATCAGTATTGCAGCAGCATAAAAAGATTAAGCATCATTTTCTCAATCAGTTTACATAAAAGCTGTCAGTATATGTACAAAGGCCCAGAAATATGAACAAAACACAAGTCACAGTAAGCACTGAATGCACAGCTGTGTTTGAAAATAAGACTTCAGGAACTTAAGCTGCGTGATAGTTTAAGAAGTATGTAACAGTTTATATATATTTATATATACTGAAGAAGTATGTGATATTCCTCCATATTAATGGTTCCAGTTTAAGGATTTTATCACTGCACTAAAAATAAATTAAGTTACCCCTGCAGCAACACAAGCATGACATTTGCCTCAATTAAAAAAAAAATTATCTAAGACACTAAGCAAGAATATGGCACAGCCAAAGGAACACACAGCAACGCTGCAGACAGTGGCATACTCAGAGCAAGCCCAATAAAAGCCAACTACCTGTCACAGAACTACGTCTGCAATGCTCAGTCTCCAACTGCTTCCCAACATTTCTTCTTTCAGAGTCCAAAATTTGATAAAAGCGAAAACAAGACAACCACCACCAAAGGTGGGTTTACCCCAAGTCTAAACAAATCCCTACAATCCCTTAACGTGAGGAAGAGGTGATTTAAACCCTGCAATATATTGTCACTCACTCCCGAGTCAGATCTACACAACCTGAATATGCACTTGATACACAGCCACAAACAGATCTGATTCTTAGACCTCTTCAAGAAAAAGTTCCTAAATTTTAAGCTGAAGTTACCTACCATGCTTCTGGATTATTTTTATTTTTCAAAGTATTGTTGTCATGAACCCTTAATCTTTTGATTGAAGCAACCTGAATTTCATGGATTTAAATTAGTTTTCAAAGAAGCTTTTGAGGAATGTTGGGTCTTCCAATAATTACATTCAGAATTTTCCTGTCTCATTACAGGTAACTGAAATACTCTGAATACCAAAAAGAGTAAGGTTTAAAAAACTTTAGTGCTAAGAAAGTTTAAACATAAAACACTAAAAAAATAAATCTAAAGGTAAAGTACCAGAAAGTCGTATATCAAAAAACACATTTGGAAAGATGATAGAAGCTAGAAATCATGCAAAATTGTAACATTCTCAGTTTAAGTACTTTTAATATTTGCCTTAAGCTTTTGATCAGAAGAACAATAAATTGATACAACTGTTCCTTGTTCCTTCACCCTCTCCAACCTTTCCCCCCCACTTTTTTTTCCCTTCTTTCCTCTTTTTTAAGCTTTTACAGTGGCTATGACAAGAGCTACCCTTGTTCACAATTCCCATGAACTCAGGATAGGAAATCATTCTGAGGTTGAAGTGCATGGGTGAATGAGTGGGTGGGAGCTACAACAAGAAAAAAAAATTGGTTACAAATGACTATTTTCAACCTACCAAAGCTTTCATCTTGTAATAATGAATGCTAAACCCTTCAGAGTGCTAGTTGGATAATTATGACATTTCCAATGCTCTTGCAGAATTCTCACCAATCATTTCAAATACCTCTCAATGACAAATTGAAGATAGATTTTATATCTTCAAAAGTGCTCTTAATTTTTATTGTTTCAAGAATTGTATTTATTTAGAATTTGCTTAAATTATAACACAAGCATCATCAAGGATGTACAAAATGCTCAGACTTTACACACCACACAGAAGTGCAGACCTAAAGGACAGGAAGCAAGTAGAATGGACAGCGTAAAAATAGTTCCAGTGAGACAAAGCACTTCACCAGAATGCAGGCAGTTTTGTAAGTACATACAGCTTTTTAATTTAATACAGCATCCATATTCTGTGTTAAACTATACTGCACAGTAATTCTTAATATACAGGTGACATCCTTAAAAGGAATGGGAATTAACAATTAAAATGTAGGTGACAACCTTAAAATGAATGGGAATTAACAATTAAAATATAGGTGACAACCTTAAAATGAATGGGAATTAACAATTAAAACCAAACTATCAAGTCAAATTGATTACTAATACTATAAAAAGTGTAGCTAGTAAAGTAACAATGCTGCAGCTTAAGTTTTAGCTAATTCTGTTATGACTGTTAGAGCACGGCAGTCCTTATGCTCCGGAATTAAGCAACCAGATCCAAATATGGCCTTGAAAAGCATGGCTGATAAGATGCATTATATATGGTGTGGAATCTCTTCCCTCCAACAGGAGACAAAATCTGCACCAGAACTGTTATATGCAGTTTCAAGTACAAGGGCCACTTTATCTTGAAACACTAAATCAACTGCTATGAATACATTTGTTGTAAAGCAAATGCTTGTAATTGCTGTATTTATGAATCTATTAGCAATACTTTAAAAGAGCCATAAAAATCATCAGCCCAGTTGCTAGAAGGTCAAGAATGTCTGCCTTGGGGCATTTCATAGCAAAGAGAGAATAAAAGAAGAAAAATAACTGTACAGTCCATGGAAGAACTCTAGAAACACCAGAAAATATATCACAACACTCCAGACAAAAATATATTACAACTCAAGGAAATGGCAGCACATCCAAGTTCACAAATATGAGCCTCAGTACAATTATCATGCCTTCTCCAAAGCCCTAACGTGTTAACTGGCCACAGTTCATGAGAGATGCTGCAAGATGGAACAGGAAGCATGGCAGGGGGAGAGCTAGCACCCAGGCAGGGTGGGAAGCTGCTGCCCTTCAACAGAGTCATGGAACCAAGGGAAAGATCAGGACAGCATTGACAGAAACACTTCAACCACATTCTCCTCAAGGCATGAGGATGTTTTGCACACATCTACTCACGCATATCAAGATATGAATGCTCAAGTTCACAGGACCCTTGAGTAACAAGGCAAAAAAAAACAGTGCTGAGAATTAGTTCCTCAACTTCCCTTTGAGCTGTTCAATGAACCAACTCTGACAATTCGCCTTCTTCCCAATCCCTCAGTCTTCTAGAGAGTTTTACATTTTGTTTTAATTCTAGAACCCATTTCTTTGGGTGCCTTTCATCCATGCATAACAGTTAATTAAATACTAAAATGAAGTAACCTAGGGAAGTCAAACAAAGTGCACAGGGATTCACAAATGTAACGTTTCTAATCAGGAAGGTTGGCAGGTCACTTGTAACAAGGTGACAAAACTGTCATAGCATATAAATAGTAATCGCAGAGTTACAATATGCTTAACTTAATATTCACTATTTAAATAATCTCTGTCACACCAGTAATCAATCAACTCACTACCACGTTAGATTTCAGTCAACAAAAGGAACAACACTCCTGAAGAATTTTCTACAGCAGAGCAAAATTTAACTAGGAAAGGCAACATAAGGATGGATTGTAAGACTATAGTGATGTATGAAATCTCACTTGGAAAGACCTTTTATTTGAGGCATAAAAATATTACAACCATACCAAGACTACAAAAATGGTAAAAAAACCAAAACAAGGTGATGATATCACTCAAAGTGGCACTGTGACTACAGAATGCCTGCCACGGGAACAAAAAAAAGAACTGAAACATTTTTTTGCTCAAAAGGAAACATGATATTGTCCTACAGGGCTAAGAAGAGTGATATGGAAGAGATGGGTGCTCCTCAAACCCTTCAGGCAGGCAAATGGCTTGAAATGACTCTGAAGAAAGCAGAGAGGTGCAAAGGACAGGTCTGTGTATAATGAAGCAAAGCAATCAAGAAAAATACTTTATCTGCATTGAAACTGGTCAAATAGAATCAATTATAAGGTTAAACTAAGGTATTCAAAGCATTTTCTTTTAAAAGACAGAAGTGTAAACTTTTATTTGCTGTTTCATCTATGAAAGAGATGTTCAAGACCGTTCAGAAAGATAGAGCCCTCCAGACATGCCACTTCTCACTTTGCTTGAAAATGAAAGATCAACTATCAGTGTCTCCTTCGTGTGATGACATACAGCTCAGATGTAGCCCTGTAAAAAGCAAATGAAAAACTAGTTGTCATCAGAAAACACAAGGGGGTGGAGAAAGATGGGAATTACATTGCAAGACAAGCAGCTAAACCACAGCAAAAACACGAAGTAGATAGTCTGAGTGAAGAAAAACAAACAAGAACAATAACACACGAACAGGGAGAATCTGGATGACAGCCAGATACAGGGAAAATGCAGTAAGACCAGCAGCAAAGCATGGCAGAGAAAAGACTGCAAGAGTCAGCAGTACTCATTGGTACCACAAAAGTGACAGGGAACACAGAACTCGGATATAAAGATAAATACTTTCACACAGAAGAGAAAGAAAAAGTCTGGTCCCTACTTTGAACAAATCACATCCAACCCACTCTTGCTTCTGAATTTTGGGGGTATCTGATTATGAACAGTCATCAGGGAAGTAATTTATTGCTCTTTACTCACAGGACTAGTTGAATCAGAGATGTCAGATTATAACAAGTTTCAAAAGCAGCAACTCAGTTTCCCTGAACTGGCATCAACTCCATTTCACCAAGGGAAGGGCAAAACGATACCACTTGTATCACATCATTCGTAGCTCTCACTCTTGATCCTGAAAGAACTCACCAAGCTTCTGGCTGAGTACACTGAAGAAATACAGATGACCCAGAAGAACAGTATGCATTTTTAAAAAGTACTTACTGAGAACTTCTAATCTTCACAAGAAAATTCATTGCATTCTCTGAATTTATGTTATTTAAGACATAACTTCAAACCTTTACTGCAATAGGAAGAAAGGCCTACCCACAGTTAGAATCAGGGAATCGTTTGGTTGGAAAAGACCTTTGAGATCATCAAGTCCAACTGTAACTGCCTACTACTAAACCATACCTCCGAGAACCTCATCTACTCATCTTTTAAATACCTCCAGGGATGACAACTCAACCACCTCCCATTCCATTGCCTGATAACCCTTTCAGTGAATAATTTTTTCCTGATATCCAATCTGTACCTCCCTTGGCACAACTTGAGGCCATTTCTTCTTGTTCTGTCACTAGTTATCTGGGAGAAAAGACACACACCCGCCTCACCTGTAAATGTGTTAAGTACCATGACACCAACCTTTGATTTCCATACAGCTTATATCAGTAAAGCACACTTGATTTTGCTCACTGAAGCTTACGTAGACAAGCTCTGCAATGTTTACATGCTACTGTCTCACATCCTTACACAAAAGCACACAATTAGTAAAACCAGATCTGTCATATCAGTATTCACAAGGAAATACCATCTAAGTGCCCAACCTACATGCTGAGTTTTTAAAACCTAAAGCACTATAATTGCCATGTTTATTTTGTAACAGAGCATTACATCTTAAATAACAAAACTCCTTCAACCTTGGACACGAAAGTTGTTGCAGTTCTGTATGTACATGAATTCAAAACACCTTATATTTGTGCAACCTGTTGCACACTTTCAAATTATATATCCAAACTCCCAGACTGAGCTGCATCTGGATGAGCTGTACAGCAAAGCACAACACTTACAGTAAGTTAAAGAGAGCATTATTAGGTCTAGGGAAAAAAAAAAAACAACCAAACAAGAAAATCCCCAAAAAACCAAACCAACCTACACACAGAAGCATTTTGGCCTCTCATATTACTTTATCAGTTCCAAAAGGTTATTACTATTTTATTATATGTGCACTGTGCCCAATTTCAGAATCATTGCTATGAACTCCAAGCACTAAACTAGCTAGCAATTTCATCCTTACTGAAAACAAAAACCAAAAGGTATTTTCAACAAATATGCAGAGTCTCAATTGTTTTCTCTCAAACAAATGCATATGAAGAACATTAGAGTATTTACAAGTACTTCTACTTTGGCAAGCATCAGTTTAGTATTGCATTAGATTCCCCATAACCTATCAATATAAAGCTGACTTGGCTCCAAAGGAGTAAAACCTGGGCTAGTGGAGGGAAGAAGATGGAGTCAAGTCCTTGTGTGAACAAGGGGGAGGTTTTGCACATCATGCAAGCACAGATTCTGACTCGTGACTTCTTCAGGCTACTGTGTCCTATCCTGTTTGTGGTAATCTTTTTAGCTGACTTTGCACAAACAGTACAACTCTCCTGTTCACAGGCACTGAAAGGAAGCAGAAAATGGAATTTGAAATGTAAAAATAAAATAATTGTGGGCCATGGGCTATAATTTGATTTCATGCTTTATGAGGAAATGAAAGAGGACTTCCTTAAACATACTTTTTTTTTTTTTAAATATGCTTTTTACCATGTTAGGATTTCCTCCAGCGCAGAAGAGAAAATAGGATTGTAGAAAATGCACTGTTCTCAAGTATCATTGCCACTCAGGGGCAAAGCTCTGTTTTAATGTGCACTTCCCATTCTGGGGAAGAGGAAATTCTTCAATTAATAAACCGGGTGGACTGAGGCGAGTTTTTAAGGTTTAATCAATTTCATCTGCACATAGGATAAAAAGACTGACTATTCTACCATTTCTGCCTCCCCTATTCCCCTTTCAAAAAAAAAAATCAAAAAAAAAAAATCAATGTTTTATTTTAAATTCTTTGAGGTTAGTATCTCCTGTCTCAGGAAATATTGTCTATATCATGCAGTGAGTATGAAACTTCCCCCTTCCCAGCCCCCTCCTCTTTTTTTTGTTAAGAATCTTTATTCAGAAATAACTAAATTATTCTCTGCTTTCATATACAGGGACACCTTGGGAGATGCTACAAGTCACACAGGATTTTGCTAGGTACCTTAGGGGAGGCATTGTGATGAATAAGGAAGATGTTTTACAGGATAGGAAATCTCCCAAAATTTAAACAGAAATAGGAGGTGTGAGAGAGACGCACACACAACTGGAGCACATGAATTACACATGAAGAAACCCTCTGTAAAGCAATGCAAATCATGGATCACAACTCATACCACAACCGTCATTAGGAAACACTTTGAGGAGAACAGGAACTCATGGAGTTCTAGCATCCCACCACCATTTCCCAGGCATGCTGTTCCTAACAATTTCAGCATCTGCAAGCACAACCAGGGAGCTGTGCAGCTTCAAACTCTGGATAGCTTGGAATATCTCTGATAGCGAGGGTCAGACTGGCAATCCACAGGACTTTTCTCTGAATGCACAGTAAAGCTTAGAATTACACGCATTATATTTGATTTCTGAACAATAAAGCAAGCGCTGGTTGCACAAATTCCCTTTAAATGAAAACCAGCCACAGCAGTCTTTCCTAAACCGAGAGCTACAAAGAGAAAGCAGGATGACCATAAGGGCATAATTCCAAGAAGTTCACTTCCTATATGTCAAATACCCTGTTTTCCACAGTTATTAATTTGCAATCCTGAGTTCAACTCAACTACAAAAAGTGATGGAAATAGATAATTGCTAATAAGAAATAAAAGGTTTTTTTGCAAAAGATCTTGCACAAGAATCCACTCAGAATATATTTTATACCTCGTCTCCCAGATGAAACTGTGTCCAATGTTGTCCTGAAGAGGATAAAGACAATGAAGGCCTCTACCCTCCCCCTTTGTCAAGTCATCCAAGGATCTTACTTGTTTGAATATGTTCTAACTCCATGTCAGAAACAATTCTGTGTTCTTCAAAGGGAAGAAATGCCTATAATGATCAGAGTATGTCAATAAGCTTGACTGGCCATGCTGAAGGAGCACAAACAAAGCTGATAAGGCCCCTGTGAAGGTCACGCTAAGCTAAGAAAGGCTGAGGCATATCTTCCAATAATTTGTTATTATAGGGTGATCTAGCTATTGCAATATTGCACACGGGGAATAAGCCTTTATTTAACAGATGACTTACTGAGGAAAAAAAAACCAAACAAATCTTAAAGTGAAAACCCTCTCAAAAAAAGCATGGAAGAAAGGTCATCAAGAGATCCTTTACAAGACTTTACAGAACATAAGGAGTTTGGTATTGCCTTTAGCCTCTTCAGAGAAGTGTTGTACACTGGGTCATCCATGAAGCCCTAAATCATCTTGGGAAGCTTGATCTAGCTTAAAGGTGGCCCATTTAGAAATGGCTGGCCCACCTTTAACGGGTAAAACCAGATGACTTCCAGAGGTTGCTTCCAACCTGAATTATTTTCCAAGGAGACAATGCTGTAAGACAAAAACACTTTAAAAAAAAACCCACTTGTCCAAAAAAGCACCAGCCTGAGAAATGTCTGAACAATTCTGCAGTTTCTACCACTATAGTAGAGAGGCTACTCCAAAACAAGGCAAGTACAAGAATCCCTCACTCATTATGATCTGTCTAAATTTCACTGGTAAAACACACCTTAAAGTTACATGGAGTTTTGTACAAAATACACACAATAAAACAAAATCCTTCCTCCAAAGGCTCCCAAATAGAAATCACTACCAAAAAGAGATTGCTAGGAATCTTTTTAGTTTAGGTAACAGAATGATTTCCTACACTTTTCCTCCCCTCTCCCCAGCATAATAAGAAGCTAAGTACATCTAAGTGTCTCAGCCTGCCTGTAAGGGAAAGCACAAGTAACAGCCACAGCTAAGCATACACACTTCTACAGACAAGGAAAGACTCCATTTCACTTTAGCCATACTTTTAGAAGCATGAGAGTAGATTTTTTTTTTCCTTCACTTCCACTGTAAAGATAAAACATGCAAGTCAAAAAGGCATTTCTACCCATGTAGTTTCAAGTTGGTGCAATTACACACTTTACTTTGTTATTGTATTAATCTATACAGCTATTTGTATATAGTCAGCTACCTAGAAGCAACCATCAGTGAAGTGGAGCACTCTGAAAGGGTATTCACCATGGCATACACTGCTGATGGAGGCTGCAGTTCTGTGAGCTGGGAAGTTCCTGCTCCCAGCTACACCTCCCTAACACCACGTTTATTCAAGTCTCCCACAGCTCACATTGCATCTGATGAAAGGCAAAGTTGAAGCTCAGACCAGTCAATTCAACTCAGCAATGCCAGACAGGGCTCCTCCGGAGCAGTAAGGTGACACAGGGCTCCAGGGAGAGCCAGAGCTGGCACAAGGGAGGCAGCAAAGGGGAAAAAAGAAAAGACCAAAGCAAAGCTCCCGCTTGAAGGGACAGGACATTGCTGCAGGCCAAGTTGTTCATGAAACAGCAGCCAGAAGAATTTTAGAGAAACATGAAGCTGAATAAATGGCCAATGTATTGCTAGGAAGTGTTGGAAGAAACAAAGGTATTTACAGATGTCTAGAGTTATTAATTTAGAAAATTATGAAGACATAGTCATTATATGCTGTTCAATGCAAAATTGTTTTATGTTTAGAAGCAGTTAAAAACCAAAGCATTAGTCTGTATATGTGATGTAATACTGAAATAAAATACCACATTTAGATGTAATCACTTTCTGAAAAAAAAAGTGATTCTGAAAGATAAAGTGGCTTCAAAAAAGGAAGCAAAACAAATGCAGTTAACTGTTTCATATACAACTTCATTTACAAAGGGAAATCCACGTTAACAGCGTGCAATGACAAAAGCACACGAAGCCGAGCAAGAGAAGGGAAATAAAACACCTCTAATAAAACAGCACAGTTAATTGTATAATGGTAAATTGCACAACATTACCAACCTCTGTGCTGCTAGATACCATTTGGTTTCAGACAAACGAAAAATATAGATTTGATATTAACACAATTAAGATTTTTAAAGCTAAATCCAGTTGGACAAAGTTTCATTGTTTATAAAACACGTGTTTGTCCAGTGTATGAGGCATTAGGATGAAACTTAAAGCAAGGGACACACTTCACTCCATCACTGACTTTCTTGCTTTGGCCCTCCAAAACATTCACTTTGACTGTTTCCAAAGAAAACCAAATTAGATGAGTAACTACGAGGCTCTAGCATTTCAATTCCTGTTGTTCAAATATTTCTGAAGAAAACTAAAAAAAAATCACCACAAAAGAGAATGCTCTCCCCTCATTGTCTAAAGGAAAGTAAAAAATCCTTGCCTTGTAACAAGAAAGGCCACGTAATACATAGCACATGTAAAAACGGAGGTAAAGCACCATATGAGAGAAGACATTATCCTTCCTCCATATGTAGCAAAGTCCTTTTCTGTAATATTACCTATTACTAGATCTGAATTTGTATATTGACAAGGCACAAACTGGGCAGAGTCCAAAGGAGACCTCTATTTTAAGGCTGAAAATATTAACTGTGGTAGGGTTTTAAAAAGCCTACATATCTCAAAAAAGCAACAATCACTCTGAGTCAAGAAGATGATTGCTACAGAAAAAGCTAGCATTTGCTGAATTACACAACACCATGGTATTTCAGCTGCATTAATTTATTTCTTGGCTTGAAGTCTAAAGTGCATAAACTGTGAATTAGTTAGCAAACATTAACTTTTTAAAGTGTCATTCATATATATGTATATGCAAATACAGGTATCAGTAAAGTTGTAAAGTTAAATATTTAGGATACTGCACAAAACTAGAGTAAAAGTTACCTAACATTTTAGACTGAACGTCATTATACAGTTTATCATCCTTACAGTACAATCCATGGCATATGGGAGGAAAAAAAAAATCAGTTACTTCAAACACTTGAAAGCAAAATAAAGCACAGAAGAAAACAATTGGGTTGTTACCATTTGGGTTAAAACCTTGGGTTTTTTTTTTTGCACTACATGCCTGTATTATACCTAGCACAAAAAGGTTCAGTTCCATAATTTGTCATTCAGACTATAAAACATCTCAACACGAAAAAGTCATGTCAAATTTCTGGGTTCCCAAATGACATATGAAAATGGCACCTATAATCCCACTCATTCATACTGGACTCAAACTTAGAGGCTCGCAATGAAGTGCCCTGTTCCTTCTGTCTAGAGTTGAGTTCATAAAAAAAGGTTTCTGAAACAATGCAGCAATAAGTTGTACAGTAAATCAACAATATATGTTCATGCTTCAGGACAAAGAAAGGTGAAAAATTAAAAAACAGATACCTGTAAACCCCCACTTTGACCTTCTCGGATGATATTGTGTGCTCAAGGTGCTACTAAGCTTTCCTATGGCCTGACAAGTGATTAGTTCAAGTTTCAGACTTCTTATTCAGAGGTATTTTACTTTGTTGTCAAGGCCACGTGTGTTTTTGCATTGCTCTGAAGAATTAAACTTAATATTATGCTTGGGCCTCACATAGTGACCATAAGAGGTCCCTGAAGGTCCATAAAGTCTTCACAGTAAACACTGAAAAGCAATCAGGTCAGAAGAAACATGACTAAAAAAACAAAACAAAACAAAACAAAAACACCCTCTTTTTATAGTCTTGACTCATACCAGCTTTACATTTGCTCTCTACAAGATTTCCCACCAAGTAAAAAAAAAAAGTAAACATATCTGCATATGATAATGCTAAATATATTGCAAAAAATATGACTACAAGGCATGACCATTCTGCCCACTACATCTTTCAACGAGTACAGGCATAGTCTTTGAAGTTATTTCCAAGATTAGAAAGAAAAAATAGTGGCTGAACAGCATAAAAGGAATCAAGCATCCAGAAGAATTACGAAGGCACTAGAACCTGCATGAATGAGGACATAAGCCCACCCTCAGTTCTGCCAGATTTCCACCCATCTGGAGTTTTCTGCTCCATCTCTAAAGACTCAGTTCACACCAGACAAACAGACAGACTATTCCCAGCTTCAGGAATGCTGCACCTGAGCTTTCTCCACAAACAATAAACACAGGAGTGTGGAGACAAATAGTGAGTGAAAGCCTTTGCAGTACTTACAGTCATGGAAATTCCTGATACACCCCTGATACTACGTGATCCTGAGGCTTCAGTCTGCAGTAGGATATACCCATACGCCTGTTGTTATGAATTACAACAGTCATACAAAACCAGGCCTACACCAGAGGAGAGAAACGTGGTACATTAAAGATGAGTGGGATAACTTGATAGAGTTCTAAGGTTGTTTCAGGGAGAGAAGAGTAACACTTGAGCAGGCAAACAGTAACTGCACACACACATCTTCCTTCCAATCAGTTTGCTGCTTCAGGCACTGAACTTCTGTATTAGCTTTCTATAAAATCTAACACTCCATTTTCCAAGAACAGCACAACAAACTGGAATGTTTCCTAATCGATGTGTTTATATTTCTGTATGTATTTGAATATATTACATACAGGCCCGGTACAGGACTTGGGGGGGGTGGGGTCAACAGACACCTGAATAACAACTACAAAGTTTCTATAAGTTCTATTCTGCATCAGCGATATTTCACACTCAGCTCTCCATCTTTTCAAGTGCTTTTAAAATTCTTACAAGATTATATCATTATGTTAGCATATCTAGGATTCAATCACATTCATGCCCATGTTGTAATGCAAAATGAAATAGTACATTTCAGAAATCATTACACAAGCAATATACAACTTGAGTACTTAAGATTATCTCAGGATAAAAAAAAGAATGTGCTATGCTTAATGACCAGCTAGTTGGGTTTTTTTTCCTCCCAAAGGACTGGAGAACTGTTACTACAGAGCATCTATTGCCTCCCTCTGGGTGCTTAAGAGAATTACTAAATTATGAACAACCTTACAACATCTATTAGATATTTTTTTTTTAAGCACACTTTAGTCAGTTTAATATTAGACGACAGTAAGACTTTGTTATCTTTTGTGCTAACGTCAAAGTCCTGCTTAGCCAAAGGATATCTCACCGTGAATTCTTGTTCATTCTTCTGCCATAACCTTGACAGATCAATCTAACAGAAATTTTCATTTCTGCAGTTCTAAGAAACAAGGACTACCATGACACCAGGTGTAGCTACACAGACCTGAATACACATTTACACATGCAACTCCAAACTTGCACAACCTACGAACAGCAGTTTGCACGCAGTCCGAAAACAAGCACAGGTATGAAAGTTGTACCTTAAAGATCCTGCCAAAACACCCTGAAATTCACAACTCCATTAAACTTTCCTCTGCTTAAATTCAATGCTTTAGGCCAGCTACTCTGAAGATAATGAAACGCACAGGGATCCCCAAGAAACACACAAATTAACACTTTGATCACAGATTTCTCCTCTCTTTAGTTCTCTTGTCAAATCAAGGACAACCTTCTAGTGCACCTGCAGCTTTAGATAGCTCAAGAAACACCAATAAGAAATTGATTTTAAACCTCGTACAGATCAAGAGCATATGTCTGCAAGAATAACAAAAATAAGTTTTCTTGAACAATTTGGCGAGCCGTCAATCCAAAAGTAAACCTCCAGTTCATCAGATTCTAAATAATTTTTCTACAAAAAAACCAAAAACCCACTTTCCATGTAAAGCTGGAAAAAATTAATGTGGTTTTAATCCTGAAGCATTGCAAGCCCTAAGCTACCTTGTCTCTATCTTTGAAATAAAGTATCCAAAGGTCACGGACCCCACACCAAGGAGCTTGTTTTGAACTAAACATCCAGAACCATTATGCTTTTTACAACACTGTCCCAACAGAAGAGGTATGGTAGGCTATGGGAAGTTTCATGCACAGCTCAGATATTTTTTTATCTGCTGATGCTGAATAAGAGGTTTTTTTTTTTAAGAGAAGAAATTAAGAGTTTAAATTTTCCTTTCCCCATCCCCCAAAAAAAAAAAAAAAAAAAAAGACTGCTAGGGGCAAAGAAAAAAGCATCCTTTAATTTTCTCTTCACCCTCCACAATACTGAAATAACATCAGTCGGGGTTATAAACATCTGTAATTGCCAGGGTAACGTACAATACATTCAGAAACTCCAGGCCCACATATCCTGTAGCTCTGCACTTCACAAACAAAAGGTTGGGGAAAGAAAGAGGGGGTGGGAATAAAGGCTTAAAGATTAAAGTCACAGGCAGAGACAGACGGCTCCGTTTTTTAATAACTGAAAACACGAGTTGTGCCTGAATGTGCTCATTGTTTTATGGCGGGGGGGAGAGTCTACGCATGCTGGACTGGCTGGCGACAGAACTGCCTTTGCATCAAAAATAAGATTTACAAAAAAGAAGGGGGAAAAAAAAAAAAAAAAGACACCAAACCCATGCTCTAATTTCCCCTCTTGTAATGGCTAATGACGCATTCAGGTAGAAATCAACAAATTATCCCACCTTGCCTTTATTAAATTGGGGAAAACTTCAGGACTAGAAGTACCACCTGATTGTAACAGCCTCAGAGGCACAACCGAAGGAATGTCGGAAGGCTTTATGCTGTGAAGGGATACAGACTACGACAATAACAGCCATACATAACAAACAGGCACGTCTATGAAACAACTAACTTATAAATCAATTTCTGGTAGTTTATTTGCACAATAAACCCAGTGCTGCAAAGCTGAATTATGTGATCTAAGCAGATTTTTATATGGATTCAACAAGTTTAGCTGTCAAGAGGAAGGTCTTAAATTCATTTTTAAAAGTATCAGCTATACTTTTGGACAAAAAAGAAGGGTTCACAAGTTGTATTCACTTCAGTCACTAAAAGAAGTTGTTAGCTTAAAATGTTGCACTAGGATATTAAAAATTTGAAAATGTTTGGTTTAGGTTTTAAAACAATTTTTCCTCTCAAAAAAAAAAAATCTAAGAGCACAAAATGCTTATAGCTAGTCAATATCCATGATTATACAAATATATTCTTTTAAAATTGCATAATATACAATTTGTATAAGCACAATTTTTAATCCGAAGCAGGAAGTATTTATCATTATTTATTTCAGTGAATAGATTTTTGTAGGTTAGATCCCACCAGTGCCCAGGAACCCATCTGAAGTTGAATGCAATGAGTCCACTTCCACTGCCAGGTACATAATTGACTACAGGTAAACAAGCAGCATAAACATACACATAAAAATAAAAAACGTTAGATCATTCTTTCAGTTTTATTCTAACCATACCTAAGATGTTACTACAACAGAGCTTTTGTTTTACTGTATTTTTTTTTTTTACCTGCCAGCTTTGCTTTAAATATAGACAGAAAGGAGATAATTCAACAAGACAACAGGCTCTTTCATCTAAAACCGTGAGGCTCCCAGTCATAACTTCTGGGGGAAGCCGAAAATAAGGAGCAGGGAGGCACACAACAGGAGCCAATGAAACATAGCCTCCTGCCCCAAGCCAGCATGCTGTGCTGGGAGGAATCAGTGCCCACAATACACAGCTCCTCAGCCAAGAACGTCAGAGCTGGAATGCTCCAACTATCATCCCCTCTTTGTTGATGCAACACTTCTGCATCATCAGCCACTGGACGTCTTGTTGAGATTAAAAATATTGTGGAGAGTTACTGTCTGTTTAGCAAAGGAAAAAAAAAAAAGACAGAGTCCATGTCAGAAAGGGAGGGGAAAGGAAAAGCCGAAACATGAGCTCATAAGCCTGTTACGGAGGATAAAGGCAGGCTTTGTTTTACTTTATTCGTACCACATACGAACAAGAGACTCATCACTGCTTTGAGCTTGATTTGTTTTGTGTGCAGTACTGCCAACTTCCCCCCCCCCCACACATAACTAAACGACCCCTCTTTCTCAAAAACAGCTTCTGCTGATGCTCTGATGAAGTATTTAAGCCTAGACCAAATCTGTATCCTAGCACAGACTATCATTCTGCCCATGCTCTAAGTTTTGACACTTCAGAAGCACATACAAAAGCATTCTACAGTAAAAGACAAACCTTGGTTATACCACTGAAGTTTGCATATGCACAAACAAGTATATTGAAATATATTAATATTAAAAAAAAAAATCACTTGGAAGACATACTGGATACATAACCACACTAAGAGTTAGGCAACAGTTATGAAACTGGAAAAACTTCTTTAGACAGAAAGTATTAATTCTTTTTAAATTTTCAAATGCAGAAGTCAGTCCACAATACAACACAATGTTTAAAAAGTACAGTCTTTGGAAGATTAGAGGAAAAAACCCACTAGTATAAAGAGGTCTGTCCTCTGATAGAAACACTACCCACCAGTGCTGTCCCTAAAACAGCTCAAGGGCAACAGTAAAAGGCAGCAAGGGAAAGCACAGGCTGGGTTCTAGTTTCTTGCTCTTAGGAAAAGGCGAAGAGGGTGGTAATTTACCGTGTACAACCAAATTGTACATGAAAGTTTAAAACCAGCCAATTAAAGCTAACATTATGGAATGGAACTGCGGGTCCGAGTGGAACGCGTTAGACACGCATTCCAGGCAACGGCTCCAGAGCCCGCCTGCGAGGCGGATACTGTACCAAGTACAAAGGGTCAAGAAGTTCTTCTCCAAGGGAACCCCGGGTTTGACCAGGAGCCATGACAGCCTGCCCAAAAGATGAACGACATCAAAGCTGTACAGCTAAGGAACACTTGGTCATCACCTGCATTGACAGAATGCTATGGATAGAGTTTTAAAATTATGTCAGTCAAGGCAAATCACACTGTGATTAGAATCGAATGTAAGGAGAAAACAAGGAACAAAGAGACCCGCTACAACTCACAGTAATAAACATGCCTGTTTCAGCTTAAATCTCCTACAGATCTCTCATACATTCAACTAGAGCTTTGCTTCACTGTCAAGCAGTTCAATCTAGAATGACTAGAAGAGCTATCAATACCTAGTGGGAAGTTAGAAAAGACAGACAACTATCTCAAGTTACCAGGACTATATTACATTCAGCCTTCAGACTCTTCTGTGCTTTGGAGCATGGTGAACCCCAATTCTGATACAAGTTTTTTGATTTCTGTGACAGTAATGCAGAAAAAACTGCTGGGTTTTTCCTGCTGCAGGATGTAACCAAAGGGAAAAAATAAAGATGGAAAAACAATTATTTCACTCCTCCTGTCATGTACTTCAACATACAACCCCATCCACATGCAAACTGGGAAGTTCATTCAACTTCATGATACACAATTCTGAGACTACCAATGCTAACACTCTAGCTTGCAAACCTTCACTATCTCCAAAAGTCAACAAGAATTATAACCCTTAAAAGAACAGCAAAGTTGAATTAAGGATTAAAAAAAAAATATATATCCATACAGAAAAGTAAGGTTGCCCTCAAGAAAGACACCCTGCAAGCAATCTCAGTTTTTATGCCACATTTTATTTAAAGCACCTGCATAACTACACAGCTACAGCAGTAGAGCACATGGAAAGAAAGAAATCTCTAAAACAAATCAGTCCCAAACAATTCAATTAAGGATGCCAGCTCTAGGAAATAGGATACTTTCATACTCTGCACTGTGCACAGATAATCAGAGCCAAAGCAAACAAATATTTTGGAAGACAATTTTTTCTGGACACAGTCTAGCCAGCAGTCAGCAAACCTGCCTTGCTGCAATGCTGAATATTAGGTGCTTTGTTAACGTACAAATTTCAGATGAAGAGGTGAGTAGCCGAGGTGTTAATGTTGCCATTAAATTGTTCCTGTTAAGGTTTTAAGCATTAATACTGCACCACCAAGGGAAGTTTTTATATGCAAAACCACTGGAAAACAAACTCAAAGCAGTGATCTATTAGTTTATTCTCAGTTCACTTCAGAGTTTTCAACATTCACAAAGGCTGTATCTTCTGTTTGTTTTAAAAACTAAATTTGACTCACCACTCAATTTCTAAAGAAGAGATTTCTTTTGTACTCAGTTCTCTGGCCTTCGGTCCATGGCAGGCATCAGGCCCTGCCTAACAATTCAGTATCGAATCATGACAATAACAAGCCTTCTTACTGTATTGTCATTCCACTGAGTCACATCACACTGGTCCAGAGAATCTTCTCTGAGGAAGCCATTATCAAGCATATGGTACTAGTTCATACTTCCTGCCAGGCCAACAGAAAGGCTTTTAACAGTGTCTTTATTTTTATTTAAATTTTTGCTGACTAGGATTGCACAAGATACACACCTCGTTTCACAGCAGTCCCAAGGGGTCAACAGTCATGTAAATCTCACAGCCCAGTACTTCAGGACAAAACAAACTATATCATGCTGGATAAGCTATCTAAATTGCCAAGGCTACAAAGCACTCCAGATATCACAGGTTATATGGTATTTGTGTTTCTTATTAATTATATGGAGAATATATTAATATAAATCCACCATAATACAAAAGGTGATGCTCACTGTAAAGGAGGAAAGCAGTGCAGAGTTTAATTACTAAATAAAACTAGACACAGTACTTGCCAAGATTAGAATTTATACTGTATTAAGAGGGGCTGGAATTTAATGATCCATAACCACATAGAGATAAGAGCCAGTAGCAATGCTTGAGTAAGTGTTTTTAACAGTACTAATAGGAGGGAAGGTCAAAAAATTAAGGCATCGTGATTTATAAACAGATGACTTCAAAAAAAATTGACAGCATAGGAAGTGTCTTAAAAGGATATTCCAATTTCACTGCTAGTGTATTAGTTTAAAAAAATTAAAGTGTTTTGAATTATCTAATTTTACTATTTAAAAAAAGACACCTGTGTGAATGAAGTTTTGCAGCCAACTAAGGAGTAAAACACAGACCTGGTCTGAGTTTGTGCTGGTTTGGACCTTAATCCTGTGAACTCCCTTACAGAGTTCATTGCTACAAGGCTGCATGGATGCAGATCGCCCAGTTGGGCTCCCAATTGTTACTTCTACAGAGCTGCAAGTGTCCATGGCACTTCACAGACAAACACAAAACAAGGCCCTAGCTTTAGAAAGCTCAGCTAGATTTAGACCAGTTGCCCCCTAGAACAATGAAAACATTTTAATTTCAGACACAGCCAGGTTATTTTATTGTTTCAAGTTTTATACTTAGAAAAGCATAGACCTTGCGAGGTGAGCATACAGAAACCAACAACATACAAAACCAGTCCTTTCATCTTTAAAACCCCTCATAATTACATAAAAAACTTTTCAATTCAGTATTTTGAAGAATCTCAAAAGGTGAAGTTGTTCAACACAACTCTGCATAGTAATTTCATAGTACAACTCAAATATTATATAGAATAGGACATGCTTAGACTACCGTAGACATTTCAGAATAACTCAGAGCAAGGCCTCCAGCATTTTTTCTAGGATGAATGAACAACTGAATAAAACAAAAGTGTAAGTGTTGAATCAAAGGTACAGGAATTTTTCAAGTAGTAGTGGCAGTTTTTGTAAACCAAGTTTGTTGGTTAAGTAAAACATCACTCCAGATCAAAACCTTCACCGAGACCAGAGCTGTGCTTCTCTGACCAAGAAGGGTCATCAGGAAAAAAAGTACAAGAATCCTCCTAGCTCTGCATCCTACACCCACCCTCTTACGTTTCATTTGATAATTAAGAACCACTTCTTTTCTCCCAAATCTAAATTTTCAAGCTAAACAGAGGCTGACAACATCCCTAGGGAAGTGGGAAGAAAGCCCACAGAAAACAAAGTCTGCTCAGAACACACATTGCTCTGCCAAGCTCATGTGACCAGCTCCCAGGAATGCTGGCACTGCTCAAGTTATTCAATGGAAATACGCAACAGACGAAGAATCCTAGATAAACAAGAAAATAATATGGAATGCAAAGCAGTAACGCTTCTACTCCAAAGTCTGCCATACCTGTAAATTTGCATTTCACTGTTTAAAATTGGAACGATGTAACCGGCACGTTTCAAGAGACCACTAGTCACAACAAAAATTCAAAGAGGAGCAACTACAGGCACTGAGCCAACGCTGTCCAGCTTGGAATGGATTCTAGAAATGACATGCCCAGAAGTCCAGCAAAATCATCTGCACTTGCTAATCTAACCTCCATGATACAACTTCTCAGGAAACTAAGAGAAGAAATTGCTAAGCAAGAACACAAGACAGTATCAATAGTATATCAAGCACACCCAAGAATAAACAGTTCCTTCGTCACAGTAACCCACTCTTGGATGCTTTTGCCTTGTGTGAGATTTTTTTATATTCTTAACCATTACTTTTCACATTTTGTTAGGTCTTGTTTCCCCTTAACATCTAGACTTGGAGAGAACAAAAGATTCTAAACTGAACTTTCTGATAGTAAGAACTAGAATTATAGAAAAAGGGATGGAAAACTCAGAATGAGAATTTCATTGCAAGTGAACGTAGGTAAATACACTTCATTTGTTATCTAGTCACTTTAGTCTTCACATCAAATGATGAAGACAACTGCTGTTGAAGAACCATATAATAATAACTGAAGAGAAATACAAAGGAATTATTAAGTATATTCTTACTGACAACTTACTATAGACTTAAATTAAATTTTATTAGAAGAGCTCCTTAAAGTACTTCCAACAAATTTTTTATTAATTATGTTTAAAGTGTCAAGTTAATCTGCTTTTGAGGAAAAAATTACCTTGCCATTTTGTAAAAATATAACAATGAAATAAAGTGTATGAAGAGGAAAAAAGGTAATATAAGTACAGAAAGTGAAAGTCTTTAATGAATGGTATACATAGAAGTAAAAAAAGCTAGACAAAAATCACATAAATGGGTATTTAATTTTTTTTTCCTTCCTTTAAGTAATACTAGCATTTGTTTAAAAAATCACATAAATGGGTATTTAATTTTTTTCCTTCCTTAAAGTAATACTAGCATTTGTTTGTGATTTTTACCTCTAGTGTCCTACTAAGCAAGGTACACATTGAGGGCAGGGGGGAAGCCTGAGACACCACAGGGGGGAAAAAATAATTAAAAGAAATTGTTTATTTGTAGTTACCATATTTTAGACATACATGATGTTCTCTGATATTCAGAAAAACAAGAGTTAAGTGCACAAGGAGAAGATTTGCCTCTCTCAAAGAGCTAGATTCTGTTGGTCCAAGAAAAATTAAATCACAATATCTCAAAGTACACAAGTTTTAGGAAAGGCTTTACCAGCAAAATGAAAGCTTTGAAGTTTTCAGTACCAAGAGATAGCAGCAGCAATCTATTGCCTCTGCAGCAGCACCGGGCAGGCAAAGAAGCCTTTTTCATTTCACTTCTGCTAATAAGTTAGAACTCAAGCTTGTATGCTGTTATGTCTGGAAGCAAACTGAATACATCATTTTTAAACACACAACAAAACCACAAAACAAACAGAAGTGAAGCAAAGGTGGGTTATCAGCAGCCCTGCTCCCCATGCCACAAACCCTTCTACCTCACAGCCCCTCAGTGCCCACCTAAATTTAACCCTTATCCAGTCACGATATAAAAGGAACAAGAGCAGCTTTTAACAGTATGGAGACTCCTTTCACTTCTCCTCCCTCTTCCTCACAAAGGCAAGGACAACATAAAAGTATCAAGAAATTGCTCTTCAACCCCATTTTCCACTGCATTGTCCCTCCTCTTTTCCTTCTCCCCCCACCCCCTTTAAGAAAAGGAAAAAAGATCTTTTAATTCATTTGTGGAACTGACAGCTTATGAACATGGAGAAAAATCCATTCCAACTACAAGCTCCAAGATCAGCCTGCTGTACTGCTTATTCCCCAGCACCTGAAAGAGGCACACCATGAACACAGATGTCCAGCAGACAAAGGCACAGCCTGGAGACGGATTTCAGAACAGAATTTCTACAAGTTCTAAAGGCAAGGAGGAGGAACCAACTCATATTTCCCACTTTTCTTCAAAAAAAAGAAAAAAATCAGGTAAGGTTATCATTAAAAACAATGCCAAGGCTATACACTCCTTTCTACTGCTTTCTTGCAAGTTCTTACATGGCAAGAAAAAAAAAAATCTGCTCAAATTGTTAGGCATCAGCCCAATTCAATAAACCAACACTATCTCTTAACTGTAAATGCATCACTAAGATAAACGAATGCATAATTGAACAGTACTAATCACTGCTTAATGAAATGCTGAAATCACCAAGAAAGAATACAGCCTTGGTGATTACAACTCAATTTTTTTGGTTGCTCTGAGCTAACAGAAGTAGAGAGATTACAACTCAGGCATTTAAAATATTTTGCAACGATCACTATCGCTTAGCAGCAAATCATTTTCCAGGATATATTTAATTTTGGAAAATTGGTTTGATGGGCTATTTTGCTTACCTACTACAAAGTCATGTTTGCCACCTATAGGCTCATGCCTGAGCATCTCTATTTCAATCACAACTGTTACTGCACAACTCTCTGCTTCTTATGACAAGTTCTCACAAGCGTACTGCTTCGGCTGAGCTATCTGGGCTGCTTTTATTGCATCTATACTATGCTTCTGACCTCTAAATAAGTAATTTCGTTTTTTAAATTTTTTTTTTAGGGAACATGAGACTCCACTTTAGCATCCTTTTAGCAGAAACACATTTGCCATTCACAGAACTTATTTATTCCACTTTTGAACAAACAGTGCGTAAAGGGGAACTTACACAGGCTGGGACTAAAGTACAAGTCTTTCACAGAAAGCATAACAGCTTCCAAAGAGAGTAACAACGTCCCCAAAACACATGCATTTTGATTATTTCATCCTGGTGCCCTGAAAATTTTCAGCATCCAGTAAAAACAGGAAATATAGTTGCATTTGAGATGCTATGAAGTTGTTAGCTCTCCAATACAAAGCAAAAATGCTGCTGAAATACCGTATACTGCTAAAATAAACATTAGACAGCTTCACTTTAAAAATGCTTGTAACTATTTTGTACCAACTCTTCTTATATGAGCTCTTAAGTTACTGCAAAAAAGTTTAAAACAGTAAGCATAAGCTTGAAAGAATACTGTCAACTAATTGAAATTTCATATTAGTCAATTCTGGTTTTACCTAGGATTGACTCCATTATATGCAAGAATATATAAAAAAAATTCCTTAAACCTGACATCACTTTATATGTGCTCTACAGTTTGCCTAGCTATGGTCATTTTCTTAATGGGACAAAAAATAGGGAACTTTAAAATTCAAAGGGAAAAGAAACAAGTACAGCAACCAAAATAACTTTCAATCACTGCATCAATCTGACTACATTTCTAAGAAATCAGAATTCTTTTAAAAGTTAAGGACTCACTAGTTTCTTAGTGCAGGGTAGGTAAAGAAATGGACAGTAGTGCTTGTGTTTAAAAAAAAATATGAAAGTTCAATTTATCTTTGCATTTGAATTGTTTGGCTTTAAATTACAACAAAGAAAACATTAAACCCCACAAATGCAGTGCTGCTTATTACTAGAATAATCAACTATTTCATACAGTAAGTAAAGCTTCAAAACAAAAAAGAAAACACATTTAGGGACACACAATAAAAAAAACCCAACCAACCACCTACACACAATTTGTTAGTGAACACAGTTCAGAAATGAAAAAGCAGCTCGAGATGAACTTTCTGCAAAGGCTGGATTTTCAGCCACTTTTTTGGGGGGGGAGGTGTTTGCTTTTTGTTGTTGTTGGTTTGGGGTTTTTTTAAGAACTTAGCTTCTGTTCAAAACTTTCTCTTTCTCTTAACCAAAAGAGTATTTTCTCCATGCAAAGTTTAGTACAGTTCAATTTAACCAAATATACTTTTCTTTTTTTTTAATCCTGCCCCTATGTGCACTACACAGCACCACAAACACGTGAAACTCTTCCCACAAGATATTCCAGTTAAATAGCCATTTTGGACAGAAAAAGCCAGTATTACTGGATATCGTAATACACACCACAGAGATAAAGGGAGATCACAATTACAAACACACGGACAAACATCACCAGCCACCACAACTTTATCACAGCACTTGAAATAACGGGAGGATCTCAGCTGTTAGTCAGGTGAAAAGTCCACTCAGGGAAACAAATACACATCAGTCCCCATCACAGGGAGAAAACCTACCACACAGCAAACAAATTGAAAGAACAACTATTTCCTTAAGCAACTCCCTTAGGGCTGCCCAACTTGTGACTTTTGAATGTTTAGTTATACCATTATTATGCCATACACGGGATAAATATTATCAACAATTCTTTCAAGGCTTTTTATTATGGATTTTATTTATACATATATAAACACATGCATATAATTTTGGTGTAAAAACTTGCTTTTCAGGCTTTCAGGAATTTTTAAAGTGAGGTATATTATCACATTATTTGAAGTTACAATATTGCCAGACGACAGCCAAAGTCTCAGTGTTATATACCCAAAGTTGATCCCTTGGGTGAACAGCACCATTGACACTTGGGATTTGTTTGTTGTTGTACTTTCCAGTACTCTAAACTGAATTCTCATCATCTCACCCAGATCAAGGAAAGATTCTGATGCCGAGTGCTTTTAAGGATGACAATGTTTTGGGGATTCTTTAGTCTCTAGAGGCAGCTTAGACACTTAAAGTGCCATTTAAACCTTTTTCCTTGTTCTCTGATGAAATGCCTCTTGGTCAGTCTTCTGACATCTTTAAAGGATACTTCATAAATTAGAATACAAACTCCAAAAATTTTTTTACTTAACACAAAGTAAAGGACTTTTCCATAAATCTTCAAAGAAGTTAGAGGAGAGTATGGTTCCAAAGTTACGTACATATAGAACTGCACAATAAAGTCAAATAACAAAAAAATACTTATCTGAATTTTTCCATCACACAGAAACACTGATGCACATGTATATTCCAATTTTGCAGGATCAGGCAAGCTACCTCTATAAAAGTGAGTGTAATTTTTTCATATCTGCATTCACAGACTCACGTTCAGTTGCTCCACAACCATCATATTGGTGGAATCCTTCAAGATACTGAACACCTTCAATAAACACTTCAGTGTGAGGGTATAACAGTAACACTTGATGACAGGTCCTAAGCCCTTTGCAATTTGGGGGAGACAAGTCTAGCACTATTCATGACTGCATTAGGTTAGGAGCTTACCCTCGAAACAGATCATTTGTAGAAACCTGCTCAACCCACATTTACTACTTTTCCTTCTCTCCTATTCCAACAAGACAACCAAAACACAAGAGCTGCTACTGCTCCCCTGATTGAGTGGTAGCAATCATCCCACAGCAGGTGACAGCCAAACAAGAGCAGCACAAACCCCAGAGAGGACTGAAGCATGCCACTATTACTTTACATATATACTCTAAGCCACACTTTACATTATTTCACACACTAAAATGTCAGCGTGGATAACCACTGCCAGAACACGACACAGAATCCCCTGAAGTGAACCACAGGTTCAGGTAATCATGACCTCCCTCTTTACAACATAAATGCATAATTTCCGCACCACTCTTTGATGAGGGGACCACAGACTTAAAAAGAGGAAACAATTACAGTCATTAGAATTTCACCCAAGCATGAGATTTAATCTCAGGCCATGGTCTTGCCAATGGCTGTGGGGGTCTCAATGGAGACAAAATTGCTCTGTGGGAGAAAGAAATGCCTCGATGATGACATTAGTCAGCAAGAGAGACTGAGCTTTGTCTTCCATCCAACAGCACAGTCAAATACAAGGAAACCATTTTCCCTCCCCCTCTTCTTGATCCTAAAAAAGAAAAACTACAATAATTTTGTTTCTTTCTCAGAAATGCAGTTTTCACATGCTTTGGAAACTTTCTTCTCCAAAGCAATACTGCTGGAAGGGAAATCTTTAATATAAGAAAAGTAGATTTAAGCATGAATAAACATCTACAACAAAAGACACTTCCCCTTGCCTAATATAATCAGATAGTTCTATCAACAATTCTTGAAACATTCCTGTAGCTTTTCCTTACCCAACAGGTTCTCAAAGACAATTTTATATACACAGGAATCATCCCTAAAATATGCTCACCTGCTCTACAACACATTTAATGGAAACAAAAAACAGGTGAAACTTTGCTGAACAAATTGAGGCAAAGCTCCACAATTAAGAAAAGCACCTAAGATCAGAGAGTACCAGCTACTCTTATATGCCAACCACATATTGCATCCCAAATAAAACATAAAACAAAGGGAAACTTCGGCACAGAAGACAAGAAAATCCTACAGGGGACTGGATTAAATTCACTTTTCTGGCACTGCAGAAAAAACAGATCTGCAGTGGACAAAACAAACCTTCATGATCCTTCTATGGCATGAAGTAAAGGAAAATAAGAAGTTTTTAAACAGAATTGTAAATCCAAATTAACAATCTCTTCCCTGGAGCCAGGGTGAGTGGCCTGGATTCTTACTTCTATAAATATCAAAATTCAAACTTTGATTTTTTTTTTTATTATCCTTTACCCCCACAATGCTCCCAAGTACAATATATTAATTTTTGTTTAAGCTGTCCTCTCTATTCCATTTCTCCTTCTTCCACTATTCACCAACTCATTCTGCTGTTACATGCAACACATATATTTGTTTGTCTGGTCACAACCACCTCTAGTGCTGGTAATGCTGATAATTACAATCTAATGTAGAATTAATCAGCTTAAGTTTGAAACAGATCATAATTCAAATTGGAAGCCAACACTAGCCATTTCATGTTCACTTGAAGAGATTAGATAGGCTGTGCAAGAACATTTTGGTAGAATAACTGATAAGAGATGGGAAATAAGAATGATTGGTATTTATTTTGCCTGCAACACTTTTTGGAAGCAAACAGTTTAAAAGAAGCACTTCAGAATGGCTATTTAATCTGAATTTTACAGATAGCACAGAGAATATTTTCTCACAGAATGCACGGTATCTTTGCAATCACAGCTATCGTACGAGCTGTTCAAGTCTTTCTTTGCTGGAGCTCTCACTCAATTTTGCTCCCTTATGAGCTGTGACCCACAGAACACAATGCATTCAAAAATCCAGCTGGAAATTACCACTGCAAAACATCTGTCCTTGCTCCTCAGCTTGCCGGGCCAACCTTAGGGTTCCCAGACAGAAAACAACTAGCTGCCACACAGGGAAACAACTTTTTATTCCAGTTAACAGACTTTAACAATGACAATGTGGGGATTTGGTTTGCTTGCTTAGCTAGCACAACTGCTTTACAATTGCAACCTAGATTTTTCCATCTGCATTTTGTTTTTCTAGGGTTTTGATAAACAGTACAACAGTTATCCAAGAACATATATTATTACTTCTAGTACAAACAAAAAACCAGAGAAACATACTAAGGAGGTCAAGTTCATAGCTCCATCAAGCTAAACTAGCTGTTAAAAGTGGGTTCCATACCTAAGCGATGTATCATTCAACTTACATCTGGCATGTACTAATTGAAGACAAATTCTAAATCGACCTGTAGAATAAGTACAGTAGAACCTTATTAAGCCAGTTTGTTGATTAGTAGACCACTGAATTGCTAAATTGGACTATTTACCAAGCAAATATATCCATCAACTTTGAAAAAAGTGTTTTAAATTAATTTTGACAAGGGTAATTTTGACTATAAGCATGCTTCATATTTTACAGTAAGTTATTCTGGATTTTATGCAGGTATGTAAGACCTCACTACATTAGCTGATATTTTAAAACATCTAAAAATGCGTTAATAAAGCTTGACCACTCTCCCAACAGCTTACAAAATAATTTCAAGCAAGGAAAACCATAAAGCAAAAGTGAAATGAAAGGGCATTTGGTTATTTGATGAATGCTCGCACACAGTATGACGGAACAAAGAAATTCTGTTTTTAAATCAATAGGAAGAATGATCAAACAGACTCAGTCAGCACCATTACAGCCCTTGGTTATTATGTTTTCCTGAGAAGCTGACAAGTTTTTGTGTCAAATAATGAAGTGGGAATTAGCACAATTTTGTTGTATACAAACAAGTATACACACAACAGCTCAAAAGCTTGGTAGAAAAACTGTCCTGTATTAGCAAAAGACAACATTCAAACAAGGTTCAGTAAAGCCACTCTTGTTTACAATCTACATTTAAGATTGAGAATTCAATTATGAATCATATCTTCAGAAGAAGATATGCACAATTTAGGGTGTTTTGGTTTTTTAACTGAACACAGGAAACTACATTTCTGTCCAGATTCTAACAAGAAGTAGAAGAGAATGTGATTATTCACTATCACTTTTGAGATCAGAAGATGATGGCTCTCCTGCTCCTTCTGAACTTTTCAACCCATAAAAGGAAAGGAAGACTCTTCCTCCTTTGCTCTCTAATGCTATTTGAGAGTTGATGTATAGTTTAGGAGCTTGTTGAACCCATGTAACTTTAATAGGGAAATCAGTTTCAAGTCAAAAAAGTAGAAGAGGGGAAAAAACAGAAATCATAGCAGCCAAGTAGACTAGTCTCACTTTCATATAACTCAAAAAGCATTAATACACACAGAAATTAAAAGCAATGCATAATAAACTGAAAGTTAAACTATTAAAGTTATGATATGGATAAAAATTTCACATGAAGACCACTATTTTAAAGTACCTGGTACACACACAAAAAAACAAGTTTCATTCTACTCAATCTTGCAGAACAAACCCTATACAGCACAGAAGTGGTTCAAAACAGATTTGGTACAACTACCTTGCTTTTGCTCAGTTATTAAATGACATGTAGAAACGGGGAAAGAAATCAAATAATTCTGTATACTACATTCCGTGGTTCCCACATCACCAACTGCTTTACGGGTTAAACTAAATAAACTTTCCATAAACATAAAATAAAATACCCAGCCCTTTCTATGTGGATGAAGACTCACACCACTCACAGGCAACTTCAGTGACAACCAGTTGTTTCGCCTCACCTGTTACTCGCATCTCATGTAACGTGTAAGAGAACCCCCCAAATATTTTTATTGCTTAATGTATAAAAAGCACTTCCCAAATTGTAGATTAAACAAGACTAACCTGCCTTAAAAAACAGAGGATATTTTCTTTAGGAATGGGAAAATTAAGCCACAGTTGTGTTTCAAATCTTCTACTTAATTCTTTTGCGATTCAAAGTCAGGTCCCTCCATCCAGACTGACCCGTTACCCTGCGGTTACCGCTCCATCCCGCATCGCGAGTGAACACTGCCCTCTTGTGCGCTGACACAGCCCGGAGGCTGGGGAGAGGGGGACTTCAGAGCAGCAATATTGTTATATCAGTTGCTTGTTCTTTATGCATAGGCTCCTCAATTTTAAAAGTGGCTTTCATTTTAAAAATATCAATAAAAATACTCCATTAATTTGTCAGGCAAGTATCAGGCACCAGCCAAAGTGAATTAAAAAAGACACTGTTTTCATTTCAAGATAAAAGTGTTTTCATTTACAGAATTAAAGTTTATTTACAAAGCAATGTCAACAATTTACAAGCACCGTGAACCCAAGTTTAACAGGGTTTAGAAAACATTCACATTAGTGCTAATTGAACTCTCTTGGCCTGTAAGTACTTCTGTATTATCAACCCCTACACCAAGGCTTGTGAATTACATGAATTACATGACATGGGAGTTGTATTTTAATATTTTTTCACCAGAACAAGGTTCATTATTATGTTATTCTCACTTCAAGCTGACAGCCAAAGTCCTTAAGGCTCTCCAGTGACTTCTCTCTGACCATAACAGTATCCACTGAACAACACAAGGCACTCCTTCTTCCAGAGGAGAACAGGTTTCCCTTCAACATATGCACTCAAATTTATGAGGAGGCTTTTTGCTGTTAAGTCATCCACATACACACTCTAAAACTCTACTTGTTCACTCACCCGGAGTACAGAAAATAAGAACTGTCATTATCTTCACAAAGGTGTCAACAAGCCAACGTTGACACTGATGGAAGTGTATTTTCATGACAGTAATGCAAAGGTAACCCTGAGTTTACAAACCCCCTGAAAGCATACAACAAACTCAGCAAAACAACTCATCTGGGATAAAAATACTTATTTTTGGTGCTATGTTAATCTTACAGATGATCTGTATCTGACTGAATTTGAATGCTGGTAGCAAGACCATATTTCCCTTGATCTCCCAAGACTGTTTTCATTGTACTCATTTGCATCAGCAAGACATGCTTTTGCTATGCTCATTTCCCCCTCCCCGAGCTCTTGTGCAAGTTCAAAAGTCTTGGCCCCTCCAATGTATCAGGTATGAATTAATACCCTTCCTTAACAGAACACAGCAGCAAAGTGGAAACAGACACTTGCAAGGCAGTTTTCTTTGAAAAGAACTGCGGGGACAAACAGTGACAATGAAGCTCTAGTTATAAAGTAAAAAGGTCAAAGGTTCAGACAGGCACAGGGATTACAAAACTACAAGTTTGTCAGAATTCTTCCCCCTCAGGTTTAGACAACCAGGGTCAAGCAGTAGCTTTCCAATTAAAACCCTATAAGGCTGCCCTGTCCTTTGAACTTCATAGGGAAAAAAAAAAAAAAGACAACTTTCTTTTTCAGAAGTGCTTTTGAGGACCCATCTCAAAATCAAACAGATAAAGGGCATCTGACAACAGCTCACCTAAAACAAACACTGCGGTATCCCTTCACTGTGTGTGAGGGGAAGCCAGGATGAGGTAATCATGTTCTTCTGTATTAGTGTGCTGACCCTTTGTAGGGCATGAAATTAACCATCAGCAAGTAAAAAATCTGCTGCTGGTTAAACTACTTTGCTACGCAAAGTGGTCTTAAAATGAAATATGGGGATTGAATTTCTCCTGGCAGATTAACTCTCATAACCTCTCTGCAGGCATCCCTGACTCCTGAACTCACTTGAGAAACCATTCCAGACCCCACTGGATGCACAGGTCTGCAACAAACAAATGTAAAAGCAACTCTTATTGTACTTTGATGACATTAACATCAGCTTTGTGGAAGATCAGAGAGCTGAAATTTAACAAAAGAATAGAAGCTTATAAAAAAAACCCCACAGGGCTGTGACAAAAGCCACCCCATCTCAGTGTGGAATTTTAACAAAATACCATTCTAAATCTCTACAGCAATAGAAGAAAACAGTAATGATAAAAATAGCAGCATTGCATTTGCAGTCATTCCTTCAGTGCAGAAAGCAAGCATAAGGCTGATGTCAGTGCTTCTTGGGACAAGCTAAAGAACTGACACTTAAAATTCAGTTATTCAGGTTTGTTTTCTCTGTTTAGCAAGTCAACTACAAACAGCCATAAATACAGTATATGTTGCACTGCTTGATATGTGATAGACAAGTTCCTCCTAGAACACCTCAAAATTATTTAAAATAAAGAGTTGTGTTCTTGCTGTTCAAAGGAATAAGACAGAGAAATACATGACACAGTCCAAGCCATACAGCTACCCACAATAACTTAGCACCTTCCTGCCACATCAGACACACAAGAATCTGCTGTTGAAGAATAAACCAGTATGGTTTAAACACAAGTGAAAGCCATGTGGAGCACTTATCATTTACTCCATTCCAAGCTTGACTATCACCTTCCAGCTAAAACTTTAAGAGAGCATCTTGTGTGGAACTGTCCACAACATTTCCAATTCCCAGCATGCAGGTAAATAAATAAATAAATAAAAATCTTTTGATTTAACATTTTATGTTTTGCTTTCAAGGACAAATTTTGCAAGAAAAATACAGCCACACAGAATGAAATACAACTTCCATTTTCCATTCCACTTGGTTACTGCTCAAATATTCTGCTTTCATTTAAACCTAAGGTATAGTCTCTAAATAAGCATCTTGCAAGTGACTGCGAGAAGTATTTGCAAGGTCAAGCACTATCTGGCGTAGCATAACAAAAATGCAATAGTAGATTCAGACATGAAAAAATCCACTTCAAGAATTAGCTAGATACAGAAATATGTTAAAGAATGCTAAACAGTATCATTTAATCTGTAAGCAGATTTCTCAGCTTTGTACAGCAAAGGAATTAACCCTCAGAGCACTCTGGGAGCACTGAAAATATGACGGTTAGAGAGGATGGAATTGGACTACAAGATATCCTGAGACACCACTTACGGAAGAGCTGAGATAGATTTAAAGAAAAAAACAAAACAAAAACACCCTACCCACACCACACTACTGGTTTCCCTTGTGAAGTCAGTAAGGAGCTCCTCAGAAGGAACCCCTTGAGCTAGTTTTCTTGTGGGACACCTGAATGAATAAAGCTGGTGCTACCCAGCCACAACAGTTTCCATATGATGGGGTCACTCAGGGGAGATTCAACTAGTTTACACTCCCTTCAATGACAAGAAAAGAGAGTTTCAAACAATAAGAGCATGCAAGAACATATTTCCACACCTGTAGCTTCCACTGCAAAAGCTGTGTGCACTTTAACATAGGAGAAGGCTGCTTTGAGCCCCCTAATTCCTCACATACAGCTCCCTCTCCCCCAGCCTCCTGCCTCTAGTTTTTCTGTAGGTGAACTCATATCTACAGCTATTGCAGGACTTCATTTCAGAAGAGAAGTATTTTAAATAGGCGTTAGAAATATGAGGTGCAGAATAAACACAAGATAAAGTACTTTGCATTCACATTTTATTTAAAAACCTTAAATATAGAAAATCTCTAGTAACAGTGAAATCACAGATTCCATCAAAAAAGAAAAAAAGCAGTAGCGTTCTTGGTTGCAAAGAAAATGCTTGGAATGGTGATTAGGAAGCAGATGAAAGTAATCTAAATTTGTAAAGTATCATTATCTAGGAGGCCTGGTTTTCCATTTCTGAAGAGCTGGAAAAGTTGTCAATATTGAAATACTGACACCTAAACACTCAAGGATGTATCCTGTTACAGAAGATAAGCTACACTTCAGTTTGAGTTTCACCAAACCATACTAAAACTGTAAGCAGCTAAATAGTCCCATAGGCACAAATCAGGTTTTATCATCTAGATTTCACCTTTTAAACCTGGTAGTAAAAAACAAAAACACCCCCCACAACACTATCAAGATACATGTACACTATCAAGCAGAAAACTTAAATTCCTACCACTTTAAGTATTAACACAATACAGCATTTTCTCTACAACTCTTTCTTAATACACAGAATTGCAGTAAGTCACAGTAATCAAATGTTTTCACCAAGATACATAACCTGGTACAACTGGAACCAAGCAACTTTGACAAGCTTATGTGGCTGAATTGCTACCTGCAAAGGATCATTTTTGCTGGGAGGAAAACTCTGTCATGCCATCTAGTCTAGTCCACTGTCCACATCTTTTCTTCTCCCAGGCAGCACGGTCTATCAATAGGAAAATCTGAGTAACTTAACCAATGTGGACAGCTGTGATTAAATGCTTTAAAGTTCTTCATAAAATCGATAGGAAGCAACAAGAAGTCTATGTATTAAACAATCATCCCAGAAAAACATTAATGTGACAGAAGAAGCTGTTGTTCCAAGTTTTCCCATGTCCTCTTCATGGGAAAGTCTACTCCACTCAGATTAGTTGTTTCTGGCAGAAATGAACGTCCAACTACAAGTCCCTCTTCAGTACATCCAAGAAAAGTTACCGTTTGCCAAAGTAAACTTTGTTCTTTAAAAGATAATCAGGTGCTCACGATTACTTAAGTACAACAGCTGATTGTAAAGCACCAAAGACAACCTGAAGACCACAGGTTTCTGGAATTCAGCACTCAGCCACTCCTCCCTGGCAGCTGTAGAGAGCTGCAGATTAATGGTACAGAGCACTTTGCAGCTGGTGAAATCGACAGAGAAGTAAATGTTTATTATCCTATCCAAAAGAAATACAAACAATACAATGCAGTTACTGCTAACACCGTTTACAAACAATACATCTGTTTGAAGCAGAGTTCATTCATACACCTCTTGGTCTGAACCTCAGTCTAGCTAAGAAGAAACATACTGCATTACAAAACTACCACCTAACTGACACTAAAGAGAGATCAGCAGAGGCAACGCACGGGGACTGAGTTTTCAGAAGTCCCTGTAGCTGCAGTTTATCAACCTGGGACTACCTCAAACAGCCTCCAGCTGCAACTCCATCATATCAAGCACCAACTACCTCTTATGTCTTTTTTGTAAGAGATGCAAGGGGGAGGTGTTACTTCCCATTGAACAACGTGAACTACTTTAAAATGAGTTCTAATACAAACCAAATTAACCTTCCAATATCATCTATATAAAACTAAAATGGAAAGTTACCAAAATCCACAAAATTCCTTCTAAACACAAGGTAATCGCGGTAGAACTTCCCAGTCCCTCCAAGACAAAAGGTCAACACAAGCACAACCAGCAAAGGCACCACGGCTCTCAACCACGGGGAATATCAAACTCCAACACCTTTAACAAGTGAGGAAACAAATTAACATTGCTCTTAAACACCACAAACGAGGTCTCCGTACACAATAAAGAACACCTTTTTTTCAAGTAAGTGTAAGAAAACTGAGGAGGCCTGACTGACCAAAGAGCACCCAAAGAATTCGCATTTACAAACTGCTTTTCCATGAGCACTGGTATTTCATTTGAGGGGCAATTACGACCAAGTGCAACAAGCTCCCGAGGCCCGTGACGAACCCGACACCCACCCACCCACC